>NC_134854.1:22659166-22944166 GCF_049852395.1 Peromyscus maniculatus bairdii | reverse complement strand
AAGAGGCCACTTTGGGAGAATACACTCTAGGCCATGAAACTTCTTTCCATGTGCCATTGTATTAATGTTTTTTTAAAACTGTCCTGTGTTTCCAAAAGGCTTGCAGAAATGCTAAAAGGTGCTGCAGAATCACACATATATAAAATCCCTTAGGAAAAAAAGAACAGGAAGAAGGCTAATTAGAACTTTTAAAAAGTGGTTTGTGGTGTGTGTGTGTGTGTGTGTGTGTGTATGGTGTATTGCTCTGGAGTATATTTTATGCCGAAAATATTGTATTTTAATGTTATATAACACACACAAACACACTCACTCACACACACACATATATCTTACAGACACACACTAACACAGAGACACAGAGACACACATAAACACACACACACACATGCATACACACACACACACACACACACACACACGCACGCACATACACACACACACACACACACACACACACACACACACACACACACACATTCAAGTGTCACCCAGAGTTGCTTCTGAGCTTACACAATGTAAACAAGGAACAGAATTTACATGGCTGAACCCACACACATACTTATGAATTGTAGGGTGGGCTTTGTGTTTGTCAGCTTTTCTGAAAGGAGGTCTTTATTCAGCTGCACATCTGCTTCAATAACATTATCGGTTACTTTGAGGGAATCAGATGTAAGCCTCTGATTCTCACCAGCAACACAAACTGCCCCAATTCCAAAACTTACTACAGGAAGCTCTAGCAAGCAGTCTGTTTCTGGCTCTCCCAGATGGATGTTTGACATTAATATCCAAGAGACCGTCAAGGACTCCATTTTCTAAACTGCCTGTTCCTTAGAGTGATTGGTGTGTGTGTGTGTGTGTGTGTGTGTGTGTGTGTGTGTGTGTGTGTGTATCTTTCATTAATGTAAACATTAAAATGTTTATTTTTCCCTGAAGATGCTGCTTTTCTTTGGGGGTATTAATAGAGGTCTCCCTTATTTTCAACTACATCTTTAATAGAATGCTATGACTAATATAAAGCAGACTACTTTCATAAACAACACATAGTCTAGAAGTTCTAGGCTCAGATATTATTAATTTTGTTTTGAAGTATATTTACACTTTCTAACCACAAAGTACATTCCTGCCTGTTCAATAAACCGTTGCTGTAGACACCAATAATAGTAACAATAATAGGAGAGATTTTGTACTTAACCAAAATTTCAAATTTCTATGTTTGAAAAAAAAAAACAAAAGGAAAAACTGTTGATTTTGGCAAAAAAAAAAAAAATGTCTGGTGCCTGTATTTTCTTCCTTCCAATATGTCAGAGAAAAGGTACTTCATTTAGTCTTGATTACAGCTTCACTAACCGGTATTTCTATCTCCATACCAGTTTAAACCTGCTGAGCAACAGCAGGGTGTGTCTGATGCTGGCAGGGTGTAAGGAACTGAAAAGAAAGCAGTTTTGATTCTATGATATGAGAAGACGTTTCCCTGAAATGGTTTTTTTTTTTTTCTGTTTCTCTCTGGTACCAACTATGCCACCTTCTAGTTTGTTTGGGTAAATCCCAAAGATATAAAGAATGCAGTTTTTGAGGCGTGGCAGAGAGCCCTGATGTCTACAGGCAAATTATGAGTGATTCTTGAAGCGCAATTCTAATTAGTCTTAACAATAAAAACCTGGAGTCAGATATTAGGGTGAAAGCTGAAAGATCAGAGAAGCAGAGAAGGAGCCCCTGTTGTGAATTTGCATGAGTGGGAACCCCCACCTGGCCAGGCCAGGGTATCCCAAGCATAAGGAAGATATGCCAGGGTGATGTAGTGGGGTGGGGAGGAGGGGAAACTCACTGACACTCAGGTGCTGCAACCCTGTGGAGAGTTTATTATAATAGAGAGATGAAGAGAAAGATAGGAAAGATGGGGAGGGGAGAGAGAGAGAGAGAGAGAGAGAGAGAGAGAGAGAGAGAGAGAGAGAGAGAGAGAGAGAGAGAAGGTGCACACTTCGTGGGAGGAAAAGCAGAAGAGAGAGAGAAAGGGGAGAAGTTTTTCCTTAAAATGAGGCGTTTACATCAGGACCCAGGGTGGCTCCAATGGGTGGGATTTCAAGGGGTGGGTCAGAAAATTAACGTTCCTTCATCCTGATTTTTTTTTAAAGGTGAGTTATGGAAGCAAATGGGGGAACAAGGGTGCTGTATTCCCAAGACTGTTTCAAGCTGGTGAGCAGTGGAGTGGGGATGGGGAACCAGGAGTCAGGCATGGCAGGAGGCCTGACTGAAGAAGCACTGTTAGCTGTCATTGTGGAAATCTCTGGTGTGAAGATCTCAGGCATCTCTTCCTTGAAGTTGCTAAGAGAAAAAATAGATTGTTATCATTGTCCTTATGAGTTGGGCTAGCCATGCATGAGAAGAGTGATAATTGCCAGAAAGAATAGAACAGGGAAGTGCCTGGTTGTACAGAAGAAGCAAGAGTGAACAGGTTCCAGTTGCCAGGCAGGTGTCTGAGCCTGGATAGGTGATACCAGCAGTGAACTGAGGGATGATGCCTTCTTCAGGACTGTCGGAGCCATCACATCTGCCATCCTAGTTGGTGTCCTCGGAGCCGGTGCCAGCTGGTGCAGGGGCTGGCGTATCTGAAGAGCCCCTTGGCCCGGGCAGGAGGAAGGAAACTGCAAAGTATGCTTGGAAATGGATGAGGTCAAAATGGGCTCTGGAGACTAAGTTTTCATCAGATGGGATTTCTTGATATAGTAACAGAACTTTTCCCAGGAGCCTGAAGGTATCTGTAAGACAATTGGAATAGATTTAGCAAACTTTTCCTAGGAACCTGTAGGTATCTGTAAGACAGCTGGAATGGATTTACTTCATAGCAAAAGGGTTAAAAATCCATAGAAATTAAAGGACTTTACAAACCATTTGTAGTCAATGTTGTATTAGTTTATCAAAACTGCATTTAAAACTTTGAACCTCTGGAGTTATATCTGAAACTTGTACCATAAAGTTTGTGAATGAGGCATACCTGTCTGTATAGGTTAATTATGCCTAGACCTAGTAGTAGCCCTAGGATAGAGGTACCTATGGATTTTATATAGAGGACTGAGAAAGCAAAGCCTGGTTGTCAAATGGAATCACAGATCTCAGAAGGATAAATCATGTCTGAGTACAGACCAAGCAGCTTTCAAATTTGTTAAAAATGGCAGGGATCAGTCCACACCCAGTTAACCATACCCAGTATCCACATTATTGGCAGAAGTATCAGGACAGCATCAATGTTTGACACATCAGGACCATGAGGTGGGACTTTTTCCCATGGAAGAGGGACATAGAGAAGGCTGATCTCATTTTGTGTAGGCAAAAGGGGTGCAATCAATTCCCTGATATCCTGCTGTTTGTCCATAGTTTGGGCCAGGTCATGGTGGCAGGTATCTCAAAATGGGACAACTTGTCCAGAGGTCAATGTTGCCATCATCCAGATGAGACATCTTCAAAGACCTTGGGTCACTGTCAGGATCTGGAAGTCTCTGTCTGATATAATAAGCTTTTTGATCAACATTTAAAATACCATATTCTGAAGATCTCTGAGCATTTGAGGACTGCCTGTCTATTAGGTATGAATGGCTGACTATCAGCTAGTAATCCCTGAGTCTCCCATATCTTAGCAGCTTCCACAAGGCTAAGACTTGCTGTCTCCTGAGAAGGCAAAGAAGAGTGACAGGGGAAAGATCCCAAGGCCGAATGAGAACAGGAGAAAAGGGGCTTGTGAGTCAGGATGCAGCCCAACTCTGGGAAAAGGAAACGGACTCTCTCAGTGGGCCAGAAACTCCATCCTGAATGATTTATATAGAAATAATTATTTCTTAAAGTTATACAATGCCTCCCTGGTTATGCATAAAGAAGATCAAGTGTCCCATCCTGTTGCAGAACCATTCTAGCCAATAACAATATTGGGTCCAATTTCTTGATATGTCAATGGGCATTAGTTAGCCAATTTGGTCCCCTATGCCAGGGAGTTCCATCCTTAACTTAGCCTGTCCTGGGAACAGGGAGCACATGATGACATATTCTCGATAGATGCTTCAAGCAGAACAGGGGCAAAAGAGGTCAGGACTCTGCCTAGTTAAAGGTAAGGAGCAAACCCAGGTATGTGGTCACATTGCTACATTATCCCTACATAGGAGCGTGCTGCCCTTAGTAAAGATGGCAGTGAGATCATATGATCTGTCTCCCTTTGACCTTAGCAAAGAAGGTGTCTCGATGACCACATGACAGCCCTGATCAAATATGGCGACTGACCACATGGTCATGTGGATTTTTTTTCCCCAAAAAATCAACTGAGCAGATAAAGAACCAATAAATTGAAGCATTTGAAAGTCAGTCAGAAAGAAATATAGGAGGCCATATTCATCATACATTTCCATTCACACACAGAAAATAGACTTTGAAAGAAAGTTGGATTTCTGGGGACCTCTCTAGCACTCTGCATCTTCCTATTCTCCTGGGGTCTTCATTCATTATGGTATTTCCTTCCCCGTTCTCCCACTCTGCTCCTGATCCAGCTGGTACCTCCCCCTCCCCCAAGCTCTCTTTCCCCTGACCCTTGCCCTCTATTACCCCCCCCCCTCCGCAATCTCCAGTTTGCTCATGTAGATTTCATCCATTTCTCTGTCATTAGGCAATCTCTGTGTCTTTCTCAGGGTCCTCTTTAATAGGTAGCCTCCATGGAATTGTGAGTTGCAGTCTGTTTATTCTCTGCTTTACATCTAGTATCTACTTATGAGTGAGTACATGCCATGTTTGTCTTTCTGAGTCTGGGTTATCTCACTCAGGATGGTTTTTTCTAGTTCCATCCATTTGCCTGCAAACTTCATGATGTCATTGTTTTTTTTCTGCTGAGTAGTACTCCATTGTGTATATGTAGCACATTTTATTTATCCATTCTTCAGCTGAAGGGCATCTAGGTTTTTTCCAGGTTCTGGCTATTACAAATAATAGTGCTATGAACATAGTTGAGCATGTGTCCTTGTGGTATAATTGAGCACTCCTTGGGTATATGACCAAGAGTAGTATAGATGGTTCTTGAGGGAGGTTGATTCCCAATTTTCTAAGAAAGTGCCATATTGATTTCCAAAGTGGCTGTACAAGTTTACATTCCCACCAACAGTGGAAGAATGTTCCCCTTGCTCCACATCCTCTCCAACATAAGCTGTCTTCATTGTTTTTTATCTAAGATACCTCCACTGTAGACTACTGGCAATGATTGAGAGAGTGCCTGAGCTGACCTGCTCTGGTGATCGGATGGCCGAACACTCTGTCTGTCATCATAGAACTCTCATCCAGTGTCTGATGGAAGTAGATGCAGAGATCCACGGCTGAGCCCCAGGTGGAGCTCTGGGAGCCCAATCGGTGAGAGAGAGGAGGGATTGTATGAGCAAGAGATATTGAGACCGTGATTGGAAAAAACACAGGGACAAATAGCCAAACTAGTGGAAAAACATGAACTGTGAACCAATGGCTGAGGAGCCCCCATGGAACTGGACCAGGCCCTCTGGATAAGTGAGACAGTTGATTAGCTTGAACTGTTTGGGAGGCCCCCAGGCAGTGGAGCCAGGACCTGTCCTTGGTGCATGGGCTGGCTTTTTGGAGCCTGGGACCTATGCTGGGATACTTTGCTCAGCCTTGGTGTAGGGAGGAAGGGATTGAACCTGCCTTGGCTGAGTCTACCAGGATGGGCTGACTCCCCAGGGGAGATCTTGCTTTGGAGGAGGTAGGAATAGGGGGTGTATTGGGGTGGAAAGACTTGTAGGTGGGAGGAGAGAGGATGGGGGAATCCGTGGCTGATATGTGAAATTAAGTTAATTATAAAATAATATATATATAATAAAATAAAATAAGAAAGAAAGATGAAGAAAAGTTTTTCTTGGAAACTTTTATGGTTATGAATTGGAGCTCAGAGAGATGGAGTAGCAGTGCAGCCAGGTGGAAGAGATGGACCCCACCCCACTCCCCGGGCTGTGGCATTATATGAACAGCTCTGGTAGGAGCGGTGAGGGGGGTACTCTCCTCCTGGCTTGACCCAGTAGAGTGAGTGGTAGCAGCAGCAGCAGCAGCAGCAGCAGCAGCAGCAGCAGCAGTACAGTCAAGTGCATAGACATTTCTGAAGCCAGTACACAGGCTGCCAGAGAGGTGGGGAGGGGCTTTGAGCAAGGTCCCCTGTTAGAACACGAGGTCTTGGCAACAGAGTTAATTGGCAGAGAAAAAAGATTTAAGAGATAGAACTACAGATGAGGAGAGGAATTACAGGCAAGGGAGGTATGCCTGCTAGGCATACATGTCATGGAAAGGAACAGGTGGTGATGTCATTGCTTAGCAGAGGGTGGAGGAGCATGGGGAGTTGGCAATGAGGAAGGAACAGGGATAAGGTAGGCATATTTTTCTACAATAAGGTATAAGGCCCAGCAGACTGACCTCCATGGTTCCAGAGTGTCAGTGAGGGCCAACAATAATGGTGCAAGATAGCTAGGGGACCATCATAACAAAGGCTATGGGCCATGGAATTGAGTAGGCACAGGCTGTCTTCGTATGTCATCGCAAAGGGATGGGAATTGAAGTGCTTAGAGCCTGAAAGACACCTGATACCAGCAAGCGAAATGAGATGCATCCTCAGTTGTGGGAAATGGCAAAAGGGAAGGGAGGAATCTTACCAGTCTGGTAGGGAAAAGAGTCCCTCACAGTCCTCTAGTCAGAAAGAAAGGTGGGTGGCACAGGGTTCCCGAGTTTGTCAGACTGTTGGTAGGCAAGAGAAAGCAGTGGGATTGCCTGGCAACATTGGGTGCCAATGTTCACAATATTAACAGCCCCTTCTTACCTCTACGAATTCTCAGACCAAATGGGAGATCCTGTCTCAGTCCACCTTACATTCCTGTCTCCACCTCCCAAGTGCTAGGATCACAGGCATGAGATCCCAAGTGCTGGGATCAAAGTTGTGAGCCACCACCATCAGACTCTGTTTCTATTTTAGGCTGGTTTAATCTCATGTAGACCAGGGTGCCCTTGAACTCCTGATCTTCCTGCTTCCTCCTCCCAAATGCTGAGATTAAAGGTGTGTGCCACTACTGCCTGGCCTCTGTGGTTAACTAGTGGCTATCTATATTCTCTGGTCTCCTGGCAAGCTTTATATGTCAGAACTAAAACATAATATCACACGACATTTTCTGTTCAACTGATCCCCTGGGAACACTCATTTTCTTTTATTTATCATATTTAATATTGTTTTGTCATCAGCCCTGTTGCTATAACTGAATACCACAGACTACATAATTTAAAAACTAAAGAAATGTATTCCTTATGGGTTTTGGAGTCTAGGAAGTCCCAGGTGAAGGAGCTCCACCTGGAGAGAACCTTCTGGCTGCCTGGATCCCTAGGTCTCCAGGTAGACAGAGCAGCACAGGTTGAGGTGAGGTAGGCTTGCTCCCTTGGGTCTCTCTCCCTCATCTAATGAAGCCACTATAGATATCATGAGGGTAGGTGCCCTCATAATAGCATGTAAATGAAGTGAGAACCCACAAAAGTCTATAAATTTATTAAAGGATGCAATGGAAATACAAACAGATACAGAAAAGGTAGATTCCAGTGCTAATGCAGATGCTATTCTGCCCAAGGGCAATGAGGACCAACTGCAAGCTGTTCTGACCAACCACTAGAGTGCATGACTCCTCTTCCTCACACAAGACCATGCCCTAATGCTTGTTACCCCAAAGCCATTGGTTGAGCAGATTGAATTCCCACAACATATAATTGTAATTACTTCCAAAGGCTCTACTGCAAGATACCATTAATATAAGTTCTCAGGAAGCAAGTTTATATACAAGTTTTAATAAGTTACAGACAGATTATAGCACTGAATGCATGTCAATTTCAAGTAAACTAACATTATTATCTATTATTATGCTAACACTTCACTGCATCACTTTGCTTTTGCCATTAGTGTTTATAAATCTTCATACTAGGCCGGGCGGTGGTGGCGCATGCACTCGGGAGGCAGAGGCAGGCAGATCTCTGTGAGTTCGAGGCCAGCCTGGGCTACCAAGTGAGTTCCAGGAAAAGGCGCAAAGCTACACAAGAGAAACCCTGTCTCGAAAAACCAAAAAAAAAAAAAAAAAAAAAAACTTTACTTATGTAGGCATATTTATATGTAGGCATATATATGTACACATATGATTGAAAGATGTTAAATGATTGTTTCGCTGTCTCCAATTTTCTAAAGGTATCACTTGGAGAGTTCAAAGAACTTTTTAATAAAGAAGTATTTGGTATTTCTGAGGAAAGACAACACAAGCTCTGCACTGGCACACACGGAGAGTCTCTACATCAGCTCCAGGTCGAAGTTCCTAAGTCCTACAACCAAACGTGTGCTGTCTTCAACAACAGGGTCTTACCATCTAGTTCCCATGGGCAACCAGGAGCAATAGCAATAGCCTGTATTGCTTTGGGGGCCTCTGGGAACTCTCTGGTTCTAGAGAGGTGTCCCATACCTCACACTGGGATTTTCCTATGGCTTCTGGTACCAACATCATGTCCCCTTGAGATACTCATACTCTTCTCCCACCAATTATATTATTTTTGTTTTCTTATAGAGTAATATGTTTCCATATGGCTTTTTCATAATCCCTGGTTTTGAATAATCCTTTCCCTCAACCCTTCTTTTCTCTATCGCTCATCTCCCCAAACCATCCCCCACCCTTTCCTTATTTAAATCTTTTACTCCTATAGTTTGCCTGTCTACATCCACATAACAAGTATTTCACTAGCCCTCCCCAACACACTTTAAATCCTTCCATCTCCCTGCATGGTATGTTTCTTACTTCCCACTCCCTATAGACACTCCAAATTAAACTCAGAAATGTAAATATTCAAAATTAGAATCTCATATGACAGAGAATATATATTGTTTGTCTATCTGGGCTCAAGTTACCTCACTCAACATAGTATTTTCCAATTCCACTTATTGTTCTGTAAGTTTCAGATGTTTTAAAGCTGAGTACAATTATATTGTTTATTATTCTGGTGGAAACCCAACCTCTCTGCCCAGATCCTGCCCTTACAAAGTCCCTCCAAACATGGCTACTCTCCCAGATGCTCAAGATCACTCCCACAGGGTATTTAAACTGCCCCTCCATAAAACAGACATGTGAATTTTCTGTCTCTCATTCCAGTCTCCTCTCTGGGGGGCTGGATAATCACACAAAAATGCTTTAATCCATTAAACTGGGGCTTTTTCTAATTTGGTCTCATTTGGTCTGATTTGGATTGCTTCTTGGGCTACAAAAACTTTTCATTTATCTGTACCACATTTTCATCATCCATCAGTTAATGGACATCTACTGATGGGTTTCCATGGGTATAGGCTGGGTCCACTTCTTCACAGATGTGAATAGAGCAGCAATGAACATGGATATGCAGTTGTGAGAATATAGATAATTTTGGGAATACCACGAGGAGTGGAATAGCTGGATCATGTGGCAGTTCTATTTTTACCCTTTGAGAAGTCTCCATACCAGTTTATACTCCTACCAAGAATGAATAAGTGTTCCCCATTCCCCACATCCTTGTCAGTATCTGTTGTTTTCTTGGTAGTAGCCATTCTGATTCAAGAAGGTCATCTTAGATCAGGTCAGATTTACAAAAGGATGAAATCAATTCATATACAGGATGAAGTGCCACCACTGCCTCTCCTTTTACCAGGGAGAGATGGAGAAGGTCCAGAGAAGTCACCAATGTGGCGTCAGGAAGCCCTCCACAGTCCAAGAGACAATGACCCTTTCCCCATCTGGTTCTTAAGGAGTGATGTATCTTTAGAGAAGACCACAGCCATTGGGCCACACCACACTATTCAATTGGTCATTGGACAGAATGGCACAATTCCCATAACAAGGCAGACTCTCAAAGTAGCTTTGTTCTCCAATTGGAGAGAAAGAGGAGGGTTTTTGTGAGAGAGAATTGTTGAGACCAAGGTTGGATAAAGCACAGGGACAAATAGCCAAATGAATGGAAACACATAAACTATGAACCAATGGCTGAGGGGCCCCCAACTGGATCAGGCCCTCTGAATGGGTGAGACAGTTGATTGGATTGATCTGTTTGGGAGGCATCCAGGCAGTGGGAACCGGTCCTGTGCTCAGTGCATGAGTTGGTGTTTGAAACCTGGGGCTTATGCAGGGTCGCTTGGCTCAGCCTGGGAAGAGGGGACTGGACCTGCCTGGCCTGAGTCTACCAGGTTGATCTCAATCCTCGGGGGAGTGTTTGCCCTAGAGGAGATGGGAATGGAGGGTGGGCTGGTAGGAAGGTGAGGGGGGCGGGAGGGGGGAGAACAAGGGAGTTCGTGGCTGATATGTAGAATTAAATTATATTGTAAAATAAAAGAAAATTAAATTAAAAAAGAAAATACACTGTTTTGTAGAAAAATGATGTTTTTAGTCACTATTATTCCATACTTATTGACATAAAATACAATATAAGGAGGGTTAAGCCAGTGATTGCTTAGAATATTTCTGGATTCTGTACTTTTGACTTCAGCAGTAATGCCATTTGTGCACTTTTGCATTTACCTACACCCTACCATGTTATTTCTTGGTTTTCATTGAAAAAAATGTGTGGATCCCTTTCATTTTTGCTTTAGATGTGATCTAATTATTTATGATTCATATGGATAAGCCAAGCCATGCTAATCTAGACAACAATCACATAACACAAGTACATGTCTGGCATTTCTATAGATGCCATTTTATATGTTTTCTTTTATTTGTGGCTCTGGGACAATGATATAATGTTGTCCTTCTTTGATTTTACTAGCTTAGAGACTGAAGTTCCCAAAGAGGGATGAAATGCTTCTTCAAGGACACACAGACAGTAGACGCAAGAGCAAGCCCTGTGGCAAATGCTCCTGTACCTGAGTAAGCCCTTGTCCAACACAGGTTCAGAATCCAAACTGCATGCAGGTCTTTGAAATATTTCAGCATAAACAACACTTAATTAAACAAGTAATTTTCCCATTTCTTGGCCATGTGTCACGTTTAATGTACTTTTAGTTGAATTCGTATTTGATTCGTGTAAGAGAAAAATGATTTTTAAATGTATGCAATTCTTGGGAAAAAAGTCATTTTTTTTTTTCAAAAACACGAAGTTCAAAGGAAGATAATATAGGAAATCTTCATGAAATGGTAGGCCTTGAAAGATTTGATTAACTATTATTGTCATTTTTTCTGAGATAGGTCTAACTGTAATCTAGGCTGTTCTGCAGCTCATTCCAGAGCTTAGGCTGATCCTCTCCTGCTTCAACCTTCTGAGTGCTGATTACATTTATGATCTATCATCCCTTGTAAATAAAAATTTGGGGAAAAATCAATTTAAGAGCAACCATAGAAAATATTGCTGAATTAAAAAAAATCTTCTCTCTCAGTGTGTGTATGTACTTTAATACTTTCTGGTTTCATTCTGATATCTTACTAGTTTGGCTGGTGTGCTAGCTAGTTTTCTGTCATTTTGAAACAAGCTAGCATCATTTTAGAAGAAGGAACTTAAGTTGAGAAAGTGTCCCCACCAGACTGGCCTGTAGGCAAGCCTGTGGTACATATTCTTGGTTGGTGATTGGTGTGAGAGAGCCCAGCTCACTGTGGACAGTGCCACCCTTGGGTTGGTTGCCTTGAGTGCTATAAGAAAGCAGGCTGAGCAAGTCATGGGGAGCAAGTCATTAAGCAGTATTTCTCCGCATCCTTGGCTTTAGTTACTGCCTCAGGGTTACTGCCTTCAGTTCTACCATGATTTCTCTCAGTGAACCTGGGCATATAAGTGAAATAAAACCTTTCTTCACCCCCCCCCAAAAAAGAGGAGAAAAAGATTAATGGAGAAGGCTATCATGTTATGGTGACAAGAGAGCACAGAAGATGAAAACACACAAAACCACAATGATTTCCAAATCCTAAATATGATCAGAGTTCCCTCTCCTGGCTAATTTGAGTAATGTGTCCCTTGTTAGCAAATAAAGTATCCCTAACAGAGAAAAGCCTTGTTTCTTGAATTTTCTTCCCAAATTACCTAATGCATGCCAGATATTCTAATATCTCCTATTTAATTTTATTTATTTTTATATTTTTGATTTATTTTCTTATTTATTCTGTGCAGCTCAATTGTTTAGTTCTTTTTTTTAGCTTGTATCTTTCCTGAATAAGTGTGGGCATAATTTTTTTTATAATTTCTCAGAATTCTAACTCAAACTTTCTCTGTCTTCTTTTCTAACTTTTTCTCTTCTTCCTGCTTAGTTTTTAATATCCTTAACTCTAAAAATACTCTATACTACCTTCTGTCTGTACCCTAGTGCCATTCTTTCTTACCATTATTGGGGCTGCATCTGCAGTATCCAAGTGCTTTCTACTGCTAGCTAAAACTGGAAGAGCAGCCTGATCTCAGTATTGGTTAGAGCTGACTGCACAGCCATCTAGACAGTAATGAGTTACAAAAGTCCATGTGAGAACTCACCAGTGAATGAAAACGAGAACATGTGGGCCCAAGGTGTGGTTGAGGAGAAGGTTTTTATTGTAGGCACAAGGGAGAGAACAGCCAGAGGCATCTGGAAGACTCCAGAGCAGAGAGAGAAAGCAGTAGACTGGGCATGGCCAGAGGACTGAACCAGGAGAGAGAGAGAGAGAGAGAGAGAGAGAGAGAGAGAGAGAGAGAGAGAAGAAGGAGGAGGAGGAGGAGGAGGAGGAGGAGGAGGAGGAGGAGGAGAAGAAGAAGGGAGCAATAGAAGATGGAAGGGGAATAGGAGACAAGAAGAACCAAGAGGCCAAGAGAAGAACCAGAAACACCAAGAGTAACCAGGAGAGTGGGCAGCTTTAAGTGCTGGTTTATATAGGAATCAGAAGTTGGGGGCAGGGAAGCAAAGCTCAGAGGCTGGAGAGGTTTAGGAGAGGGGATGGAGATGAGAAGTGCTGAGAGGACCAGGACTCTAACAGACACTTGTGATGCTGAGAGAGCCTGGTGGCCAGAGTCTGCTTTGATATGCTAATAGGCACCTCAGCCATTTGCCCTGAGTTTCTCTGGGAATTAACTCTTAGGTCTCAAACTCAAAATGGCTAACTGATGTGGCCAGTCAATATATCAAAATAGACTCTGGATGCCAGTCTCCCTCCATTTGTACTCACAAGTATCTGTTACAGAGTTATCCTGGCTGGTTTACCCCACATTCTACCCTAAACCTCCAGTCTCAAACTCAGCACAAATGGCTAACTCTAACAACCAGAAAGACTCACAGAAAATAAGACAAGAAGACTGAAAAGAGTAGAGAAGACATAAATATAAATACTGGAGGACATGTACATCTCAAAGATGGGCAAAACATAACAAAGAAACACACTGCACACACACACACACACACACACACACACACACACACACACACACACACACACACAGAGTAGGAGGGAAAAAGTTACCATGATTTCTCCCTAAGTTCACATCTTGTCAACACTGGAAACTAGAGATAATGAAATGCCAGAAAAACCATTCAAAAACTCATTAGAAAAAATGATTAGTGATCAAATAGAAGACTCAACTAAATAGATAAATGAATGAAACCAGTTCAGGATCTTTAAGAAAGTTATCAATGTGGATGAAGCAGTCAATAGTTTAGAAGAGAAATTATAAATACATGGGGAAAATACTCAGCAAGGAAATTGAGATGTTAAAAGGCAACAACAACAAAATGGTAAAAATGAAGAGTCAGGTAATCAAACAAAACAAGCAAAGAACAACAGCAACAAAACCAAACAGTGGAAAGCTTCATCCATAGACAAGACAAGGAAAAGAAAGATGTCAGAGATGGAAGACAGGATGAAGATACACATGTATAAAGAAAAGAAAGAGTATGTCCAAAACTTCCAAAAACTATGGGGCACTTTCAGAGATCATGACTAAGAATCTGCAGGACAAGGAAGGAGCAAACGTAAAGAATAAAAGCATAGACGAGGCCCCCGACTTCCCTTCTGGACCAGAGGTGAGTACCCGGGTCCAACCCGGACCCCATCCCTGGGCACCAACCACTCCAGGAAGACCTGCCCAACTTGGCACCAGGGTCTGGCCACTGGGCAGCTCCCCTTCTAGCCCCACCGGGAGGGATCCCCTTTTCCAAGCCCCCCCCCCGCAGCCCCTGCAATCTCCGCGCCCTGCCCCCACGCCCATCTGCCCAAGACCCCAGCCACTTCCTGAGACTTAGAGACCGGCCCCCAGCTCCCAGCCTGCCCCCGACTTCCCTTCTGGACCAGAGGTGAGTACCCGGGTCCAACCCGGACCCCATCCCTGGGCACCAACCACTCCAGGAAGACCTGCCCAACTTGGCACCAGGTTCTGGCCACCGGGCAGCTCCCCTTCTAGCCCCACCGGGAGGGATCCCCTTTTCCAAGCCCCCCGGCAGCCCCTGCAATCTCCGCGCCCTGCCCCCACGCCCATCTGCCCGAGACCCCAGCCACTTCCTGAGACTTAGAGACCGGCCCCCAGCTCCCAGCCTGCCCCCGACTTCCCTTCTGGACCAGAGGTGAGTACCTGGGTCCAACCCGGACCCCATCCCTGGGCACCAGCCACTCCGGGAAGACCTGCCCTACTTGGCACCAGGTTCTGGCCACCGGGCAGCTCCCCTTCTAGCCCCACCGGGAGGGATCCCCCTTTCCAAGCCCCCCCAGCAGCCCCTACAATCTCCGCGCCCTGCCCCACGCCCATCTGCCCGAGACCTCAGCCACTTCCTGAGACATAGAGACCGGCCCCCAGCTCCCAGCCTGTCCCCGACTGCCATTCTGGACCAGAGCCTGCCCCCGACTTCCCTTCTGGACCAGAGAGTTGGACAAGAGAACTCCCTTTTGGACAAGAGAGAGAGTCTTCCTGAATCTGTCAGCTCTTTCTGAAACAAGTACACTGATAAGACCAAGAAGGGACCACAAGGAGATGGGCAGACATCAAGGCAGAAGTACATACAACAAAATGAAGAGCAATAGAGCATCACCAGAACCTAGCCCGCCTCCAACATCTAGACCTGAACACCAAAAATTGGAAGAAGCAGAAGAAAGTAGCCTTATGAGTAACTTCATGAAGAAGGTAGAGGCTTGTGTAGAGGAAAAGACAAGAAAATTGGAAGAACGCTGTAAACAACTAGAGGAAAGGGCAAACAAATTAGAAGAAAACAATAAAGTCCTGGAAGAAAACAATAAAGCACTGAAAGAAAATCATGAAAAAGCAATGAAACAAACAAAGGAAACAGTCCAAGAACTGAAAAGGGAAATTGAAAAAATAAAGAAGACACAAACAGAGGGAATGCTGGAAATAGAAAACCTGAGTAAAAGATCAGGAACTTCAGATGCAAGTATAACCAACAGAATGCAAGAGGTGGAAGAGAGGATCTCTGGCATTGAAGATACAGTAGAAGAAATAGTTTCATCAGTCGAAGGAAACACTAAAGCCAACAAAGTCATGAACCAAAATGTCCAAGAAATCTGGGACACCATGAAAAGACCAAACCTACGAATTATAGGGATAGAAGAAGGTGAAGAATACCAACTCAAAGGCACAGAAAATATATTCAACAAAATTATAGGAGAAAACTTTCCCAACTTAAAGAAGGAAATGCCTATGAAGATACAAGAAGCCTACAGAACACCAAACAGACTAGACCCCCCAAAAAAGTCCCCTCGACACATAATACTTAAACAACTAAATGTACAGAATAAAGAAAGAATATTAAGAGCAGCCAAGGAAAAAGGCCAAGTGACCTATAAAGGTAAACCCATCAGAATAACACCCAATTTCTCAATGGAGACTTTGAAAGCCAGAAGGACCTGGTCAGATGTAATGCACACACTAAGAGACCATGGATGTCAGCCCAGACTAATATACCCAGCAAAACTTTCAATTATCATAGACGGAAGGAACAAGACATTTGAAGACAAAGCCAGATTTAAACAATACCTATCCACAAACCCAGCCCTACAGAAAGCACTAGAGGGAAAATTCCAACTGAAGGAAGTCAGATACACACTCGAAAACACAGGCAATAGATAGAGCCACAACAGTAAACCCCAAAAAAGGGAAGTATACACACACTACCACCAAAAATAACAGGGATGAACAATCACTGGTCATTAATATCCCTTAATATCAACGGACTTAATTCACCTATAAAAAGACATAGACTTACAGAATGGATACGAAAGCAGAACCCAACTTTCTGCTGCATACAAGAAACACATCTCAAATTCAAAGACAGACACTACCTAAGAATAAAAGGCTGGGAAAAGACTTTCCAATCAAATGGTCTTAAGAAACAAGCAGGGGTAGCCATCCTGATATCCAACAAAATAGACTTCAAACTAAAATCAATTAAAAGAGATAAAGAAGAACATTACATACTCATCACAGGAAAGATCCACCAAGATGAAGTTTCAATTCTGAACATTTATGCCCCAAACACAAGGGCACCCACATATGTAAAAGAAACATTACTAAAGCTTAAACCACATATAAAACCCCACACATTAATAGTGGGAGATCTCAACACCCCACTTTCACCACTGGACAGATCTCCCAAATCGAAACTTAACAGAGAAATAAAGGACTTAACTGATGTCATCACCCAATTGGACCTAATAGATATCTACAGAACATTCCATCCTAACAAGAAAGAATATACATTCTTCTCAGCACCCCATGGAACTTTCTCTAAAATCGACCACATACTTGGCCACAAAGCAAATCTCAACAGATACAAAACAATTAGAATAACCTCCTGTGTTCTATCAGACCACCATGGTTTAAAGTTAGATTTCAACAACAACAAAAAACTACAGAAAACCTACAATCTCATGGAAACTGAATAATGCTCAACTGAATCACCAATGGGTTAAGGAAGAAATAAAGAAAGAAATTAAAGACTTCCTAGAGATCAATGAAAATGAAGACACCACATACCCAAACTTATGGGACACTATGAAAGCAGTGCTAAGAGGGAAATTCATAGCACTAAATGCCCACATAAAGAAGTTGGAGAAATCTCACACTAGTGACTTAACAGCACACCTGAAAGCTCTAGAACAAGAAGAAGCAAAGTCTCCCAGGAAGAATAGACGCCAGGAAATTATCAAAGTGAGAGGTGAAATTAATAAATTAGAAACTAAGAGAATAATACAAAAAATTAATGAAACAAAGAGTTGGTTCTTTGAGAAAATCAACAAGATAGACAAGCCCTTATCCAAACTAACCAAAAGACAGAGAGAGAGAATCCAAATCAACAAAATCAGAAATGAAAAGGGGGACATAACAACAGACATTGAGGAAATCCAGTGAATTATAAGGTCATATTTCGAAAACCTCTACTCCACAAAACTGGAAAACTTAAAAGAAATGGACATTTTTCTGGATAAGTACCACATACCTAAGTTAAATCAAGACCAGATAAACTATTTAAATAGCCCAATAACCCCTAAGGAAATAGAAACAGTCATTAAAAGTCTCCCAACCAAAAAAAGCCCAGGACCAGATGGTTTCAGCGCAGAATTCTACCAGATCTTCAAAGAAGAGTTAATTCCAATACTCTCTAAATTGTTCCACATAATAGAAACAGAAGGAACATTACCAAACTCCTTCTATGAGGCTACAATTACCCTGATTCCTGAACCAAACAAGGATACAACAAAGAAAGAGAACTACAGACCGAACTCCCTCATCAACATTGATGCAAAAATACTCAAAAAAATACTGGCAAACAGACTCCAAGAACACATCAAAACAATTATCCACCATGATCAAGCAGGCTTCATCCCAGGGATGCAAGGGTGGTTCAACATACGAAAGTCCATCAACGTAATACACCATATAAACAAACTCAAAGAAAAAAACCACATGATCATCTCACTAGATGCAGAAAAGGCATTTGACAAAATCCAACACCCCTTCATGATAAAAGTCTTGGAGCGATCAGGAATACGGGGAACATACCTAAACATAATAAAGGCAATATATAGCAAACCAACAGCCAACATCAAATTAAATGGAGAGAAACTCAAAGCAATTCCACTAAAATCAGGAACGAGACAAGGCTGTCCACTCTCCCCATACTTATTCAATATAGTACTTGAAGTTCTAGCCAGAGCAATAAGACAACATAAGGAGATTAAGAGGATACAAATTGGAAAGGAAGAAGTCAAGCTTTCCCTATTTGCAGATGACATGATAGTATACTTGAGTGACCCCAAAGATTCCACCCAGGAATTGATAAAGCTTATAAACACCTTCAGCAACATAGCAGGATACAAGATCAACTCAAAAAAATCAGTAGCCCTCCTATATACAATGGACGAAGAAGCTGAGAAGACAACTATAGATACATCACCCTTTACAATAGCCAAAAATGACATAAAATACCTTGGGGTAACACTAACCAAGCAAGTGAAGGACCTATATGACAAGAAGAAAGAAATTGAAGAAGATGTCAGAAAATCAGAAAGATCTCCCATGCTCATGGATAGGCAGGGTTAACATAGTAAAAATGGCAATCTTACCAAAAGCAATTTACAGATTCAATGCAATCCCCATCAAAATACCAACACAATTCTTTACAGACCTGGAAAGAATAATACTCAACTTCATATGGAAAAACAAAAAACCCAGGATAGCTAAAAGAAACCTGTACAATAAAACAACTTCTGGAGGCATCACAATCCCTGACTTCAAGCTCTACTATAGAGCTACAGTAATAAAAACAGCTTGGTATTGGCATAAAAACCGACATGTGGACCAATGGAATCGAATTGAAGACCCTGACATTAACCCATACACCTATGGACATATAATTTTTGACAAAGAAGCCAAAAGTGTACAATGGAAAAAAGAAAGCATCTTCAACAAATGGTGCTGGCATAACTGGATATCAACGTGTAGAAGGCTGCAAATAGATCCATATCTGTCACCGTGCACAAAACTTAAGTCCAAGTGGATCAAAGACCTCAACATAAATCCAGCTACTCTGAACCTGCTAGAAGAGAAAGTAGGAAGTAGTCTTGAACGCATTGGCATAGGAGATCACTTCCTAAATATAACACCAGTAGCCAGACACTGAGACAAACAATCAATCAATGGGACCTTTTGAAACTGAGAAGCTTTTGTAGAGCAAAGGATATGATCAACAAGGCAAAGCGACAGCCTACAGAATGAGAAAAGATCTTCACCAACCCCACAGGTGACAGAGGACTGATATCCAGAATATATAAGGAACTCAAGAAATTAGACATCAAAACGACCAACAGTCCAATTGAGAAATGGGCTTTAGAACTAAACAGAGAATTCTCAACAGAGGAAACCCAAATGGCTGAAAGACATTTAAGGAATTGTTCAACATCCCTAATCATCAGGGAAATGCAAATCAAAACAACTCTGAGATACCACCTTACGCCTGTCAGAGTGGCTAAGATAAAAAACACTGAAGACACTTTATGCTGGAGAGGTTGTGGAACTAGGAGAACTCTCCTCCACTGCTGGTGGGAATGCAAGCTTGTACAACCACTTTGGAAATCAATATGGCACTTTCTTAAAAAATTGGGAATCAATCTCCCCCAATATCCAGCTATACCACTTTTGGGCATATACCCAAGAAATGCTCAATCATACCACAAGAGCACTTGCTCAGCTATGTTCATATCAGCATTGTTTGTAATAGCCAAAACCTGGAAACAACCTAGATGCCCTTCAACTGAAGAATGGATAAATAAATTGTGGCACATATACACAATGGAATACTACTCAGCAGAGAAAAACAATGACATCATACTGTTTGCAGACAAATGGATCGATCTAGAAAAAATCATCCTGAGTGAGGTGACTCAGACTCAGAAAGACAAATATGGTATGTACTCACTCATAGGAAGATGCTAGATGTGGAACAAGGATGACTGGACTGCTACTCACATCACCAGTGAGGCTACCTGGAAAACGAGACCCCAAAAAAGACACGGAGAAATGGATGAGATCTACACGAACAGCCTGGTCATGAGTGGGAACAATGAAGGGCATCGGTCGAGGGAAAGAGAGTGGGAGATCCTAGCTGGATCAAGAAAACAGAGGGAGAACAAGGAATAGGAGACCATGGTAAATGAAGACCACATGAGAAGGGGAGGAAGCAGAGAGCTAGGGAGGCCCACGGAGATCCACAAAGATACCCCCACAAAAGACTGCTGGCAATGGTCGCGAGAAGGCAGGAACTGACCTACTCTGGTGATGGGATGGCCAGACACCCTGTTAGTTGTGCCATAAACCCCATCCAAGGAAGGTCTGAGGAATCTGGATGCAGACATCCATGGCTGGGCCCCTGGTGGAGCACTGGGAGTCTAATTAGTGAGAAAGAAGAGGGTTTATATGAGCGAGAATTGTTGAAGCCAAGGTTGGATAAAGCACAGGGACAAATAACCAAATGAATGGAAGCACAGGATCTATGAACCAAAGGCTGAGGGGCCCCCAACTGGATCAGGCCCCCTGAACGGGTGAGACAGTCATTTGGCTTGATCTGTTTGGGAGGCAGCTGTGTGTTGTTGCCGGGTCCTGGGCTAGTTGCATGAGTTGGCTGTTTGAATCCTGGGACCTATGCAGGGACGCTTGGCTCGGTCTGGGAGGGGGGGACTGGACCTGGCTGGACTGAGTCTACCAGGTCGATCCCGGTCCTCGGGGGAGACCTTGATCTGGAGGAGGTGGGAATGGGGGGTGGTGTGGGGGGAGGGGGAGGGCGGGCGAGAGTGGGAGAACAGGGGAATCTGTGGCTATTATGTTGAACTAAATGATGTTGTAAAATAAGTTTACTTAAAAAAAAAGCATAGACGATTAGTTTAATGAAATCATCACAGAACATTTTTCCAAACTCAGAGAAGGAAATGGAGATACATACTCTTGATACACTTAGAACCCCAAAAGACACCAGCAGAGAAGAATTTCTTTATGACATATCATAGTCAAATTTTCAAAAATATCAAGAAATTTAACAATATTAATGATGGTGAAAAATATTAATTCCCATACAAGGGCAGAAGTATCAGAATACATTAGATCTGTGATAATGAAGCCTAAAAATACAAGAAGGCATGGGATGGTGTACTTCAGGGCTCTAAAGTAGATACCATTAACAAAGTTGCTATTTCCAGCAAAATTATTTTTTAAAATTGATAGAGGAATAAGACTTTTTCAAGACAAGTACAAGTTAAGTAATTAATGACAACAAACCAGTATTGCAGAAAATATTTGAAAGAATCTTATGCACAGAGACATAATGAAACCAATATAATCCATAATAGTGTAGAAAAAAATGTATTTAATGAGAAAGTAAACAAATAACCCCCTAGTACTAGCAGGGAAAGAAAAAAATAACTAGGAACTCAACCAAATAGAGCAAAACCCTGGGATAGAACAAAGACCCTCCCCTGCCCAGCAATAATCTTAAATGAAAGTGGCCAAAACTCTCCAATTAAAAGATGTAGATAAAAAATAAAAACAAATAATTAAGAAAAAAAGAAGACCAACAACTTATTGTCTCTAAGAAATGCTGGAGAAACATGCAGAAACTGAGTATCAGCAGACAGACATGAACTTCCAAGCAGATGGAAGCTGTGAATAAGTCGGGATACCTAAACTTATAAAGTCTTAAGAAACTAGAAATAGAAAGAACATGCCTCTATACAATAAAACTACATGGAATAAACTTACAGCTGATATTATACCTGATATTCAAATATTGAATGCATTTCTTTTGTAATCTAAACCACAAGGGTGCTCCCTTCCTCCACTTTTATTTAACATGATATTTCAAGTTTTATTCAGATCAACAATGCAAAAGAAATAGGAGGGATACAGATACAAAAGGAAGAGTCAAATTTATCCTTTTTAGTAGTGGACCTATTTAAGCATCCTAAACATTCTACCAGAAAGTTCTTAGATATGATAAACACTTTTAGTGAGGTAGAAAGGTACAAAGCCATACAAAACTCAGTAACTTTTTGAATAGTAGTAACAATGTTTCTGAGAATGAAATTAAATAAAACTCACCCACAGAAGTCTAAATAATGTACAGGAATTAATGTAATCAAGGAGGTAAATTATCTCTACAATGAAAACTTTAGGAAGCCAACGAAAGAATTTGAAGTAGACAGGAGATGATGGACAAACATCCTTTGATTTGAATTGGCAGAATCAATATTGTAAAAATGCCTGTGTTATCACAGTCTTGCAGAGTTGACACAAGCTCCATCCATTTTCCAGGAGCTTCTTCATAGAACTAGAAAAAACAATCTTAAAATTTGTTTGGAAACACAGAATGTTCTTAAGCAGTCCTAAGCTGAAAGAACAATATGGAAACATCACAATACAGCATCTTGAATATACTGCAGAGCTTTGGTAGTGAAAACATGGAAACCAAATGATACTAGCACACACAGAGACATGAAGACCAATAGATAGAAGACCCAGAAACAAATCAAGTTACAGACAAGTCATTGTTGATGAAGATGTCAAAAATACACATTGAACTTTGTCTTCAACAAACACTTCTAGTAGAACTGGCTACCCCTATTTAGAAGAATGAAACTAGTTGCATGCTTCTTAACCCTGCAGAAAAAAATCACATGAGTTAGCTGTTTGAAACCAGGGACTTATGGAGGGACGCTTGGCTCAATCTGGGAGGAGGGGACTGGACTTGCCTGGACTGAGTCTATCAGGTCGATCTCAGTCCTCGGGGGAGGACTTGCTCTGGAGGAGGTGGGAAAGGGGGGTGGGCTGGGGGAAGGGAAGGGAGGCAGGAAGGGGGAGAACAAGGGAATCTGTGGCTGTTATGTAGAACTGAATAGTATTGTAAAATAAAATAAAATAAAATAAAATAAATCAACTCAAAACCAAAAGACTTTAATATAAGACCTGAAATTATGAAGCTGATGATAGAAGAAAACATACTTAAAATACATTGAGATATAAGTATAGGTAAAACTTCCTTAAAATCACCCGGTCTAATGTATCTAATATCACTGGTATTTCTAAGCTTTATACACACACACACACACACACACACACACACACACACACACACACTATGGGAAGGAGCTCCTTCCTACCTAGCTTCAGAGCTTGGACCTCACAGTCCTGAATAGACACCAACCAGACTCTAAGGTCATTCATGAATGTTGGATACATTCGTGGTACATATGTGACTTGTCCCCTCAGAAACTTATCTTGAACCTCTCCTTTGTAAGACATTAAGAGATGGGGTTGTGTGGGACCTTTAAGAGATTATTAGGGTGTTGCCCTCATGAATGGATTCATCTACTCACAGGATTAAAGGATTAATGAGTCAATGGGCTATCTCTAGAATGACTATACTACAAAAGCCACTTGAATTGGGTCTGTCCCACCTTGGCACTCATATATAACTCAAGGTGCTAATTCAGGATTCTGCAGACATGAAGGTCATCAGTAGACATGATCTCTTTTTCTTAGATCAGATTTGTGAGCTAACAAATCTTTCCTCTGCAACATTCCCATTATGTGGCCTTGTGGTTATACTGATATGCATAGGAGGAGCCAGCAACATACTCAGTGTTCACAGCAAGAGTGACTGGACACACTTTGCCAATACAAGGTAGGACAGTCCTTCAAATTTTCTGTTTCACTGAAAATTTGCCAGTTATTCTGGAGCTGTAGGCTGAAGATGGATGTTCCCACCCCAGGGGAACTTTGAGTGACAGTCTAGGTAGCCAAATGTCTCTGTTGTTAGATAATATAACATCCTTCTGGGTTGTTGATGGAGTTGAAGACTAGATAGTTATATTTGCAGTTTTCCTTAAGTATGATAGAAAGTAAATTAAGTGTAAAACTTTGGATTCATTAAGATAGTATAGACAATGCTTTATTTTCTCTGAGTATGCTAACTACAAATGGACAGAATATTATAAATGTAATTCTTACTTGATAATTGATTTTGTTGTGTATAGTTTTACCATGTGAAAGTTAAAACCTTTTTATTTAGACAAAAGGGGGAAATGTTGTAGAATATTATTTTAAGATGTGCTCCATTTATTTATGATGTGGAACATTTGTTTAATGATGCAAAGTTATGTTGCATTCTTTTATGTAGAATTTAATTCTGTAAAACTGTGTTACTTTGCCTGTCTGAAACAATTGATGATATAAGAAAGAGTTGAATGGTCAATTGTGAGGCAGAAGAAAGGATAGACAGGGCTGGCAATAAATAGGGGGAATCTGAAAAAGAGAGAGAGCAAGAGAAGAAAGAGAGAATGACGATAGAGGTCAGCCACCCAGCCACCCAGCCACCCACCCAGCCATGGAGTAAGAGGATAAGTAAGATACACAGAAGTAAGAAAAAGAAAAATCCTAGAGGCAAAAGGTAGATGCGATAATTTGTTTAGAAAAATTGGCAAGAAACAAGCCAAGCTAAGGCCAGGCACTTAAGAATAAGCCTCTGTGTGTGATTTATTTGGGAGCTGGGTGGTGGGCTCCCCAGAAGAGCAAAAATAACCAATTATACTTCTTGCCTGCTATCCCTAGGCTTGGCAACAGTGCAGAGCAGTAACACTAACTGGCAAGTGCTCTCAATTGTCATGCTGTCACTACTAGAATTCAGAGCCTCTGTTTGCATGTGCAAGTTATCACTCTCAGTTGGTAAATAAAAATCCACCATTATGTCTATGTACTACATTCCTCAAGATAGTGAGACAAGAACCCAACAGAAGATTCAGCTGCTTCATTAATAACAAAAAATAGACTAACACACAGTCAACAGGAAAAGAGATGTTTCCTAAAATGATAAGACAAAATACCTAAATTGATAGTAGAATTATGTCTAGCTACATTTTTCAGTTAAATTGGACATAAATATAAGTCTCCAATACCTATAGGATTATTTTTTTGTTTCATTGTTGAATAATTGTTTATTTTTGGAGGTGGGGGGAAGCATTTGTCTGGCTTACAGGTGTTCATCATGGAGGGAAACTAAAAATGTTATTAACCACTTGGCCTTCTCTTTAGCCTCTGGAATATTTTCTTTTTTGTCTTGTTCATGGATACAAAACTTATGGTGAGAAAATATGAGTCTCCCTCTTACTAATACACCCACTAAACACCATAGATTATTGTCTTTTATTTTCTTTATAAGTCTCTTGTTCAATATTTCTGTTTCTATTTGTAGATTGTTGTTTCCCCCTTGCCTTTCCATGTTTGTTACCTCTTTAAAAATGTTTGTAATTGAAGTTACATCACATCCCCTCCCTTTCCTCTTTCTAGCTCCTTCCAATTACCCTACCTTGAACCCCTTCTATGACCCCTACTTTCAAGTTAATAGCTGCTTTTCATTGATTTTATTTGTTACATATATGTGTATATGCACAAATATATATGTATTTTTGAGTCTATTTTTGTTGTCTGTGTGTATATGGCTTCAAAAGTAACTCCTCTGTGTTAGACAACCAAGTCACAGATCCAAACTTTTCTCTCAGACTCATGGGGATGCAGGAGAGTGCTGCCTGTGCTCACTACTTCCTTTTTTGGTCCTGATGCTTCTCTCTTTTCCTTCTCTCCTGTCACTGTTGGGGAATGCTGCATGACAGACAAGCTGGGTTTCTTTCTAGTTCTCTTCTGTTAATCCTTTTCTTTTATGAAACGTCATGAGGTGCTTTTCTTTCATAATTTTTCTTTTTTTATCATTTACTTTTTGTTTTCAATACATTCCAACTGTAGTTTCCCCTCCAGCCACCCCTCACAGTCCCCATCACTTCTTCCAGTGCTTCCTCCACTTCCCCTTTGCCCCAGATTCATTCCTCAATTTTACCTTCAGAAAAAAGTAAGATTCCCAGAGATATCAACCCAATATGCCATAGCAAGATACAACAAGACTAGGCACAAACCCTCATATCAAGGCTGGGCGAGGTAACCCAGCAGGAGGAAAAGGGTCCCAGAGCATACAGAAGAGTAAGAGACAGCCTCACTCCCACTGTTAGGAGTCCTGTAACAAACACCAAGCTATACAACCATAACATATAGGCAGAGGACCTAGCACAGACTCATGCAGGCTCTGTGACTGCCATTTCCATCTCTGTGAGCCCCTGTGGGCTCTGTTTTGTTGATTCTGTGGGCCAGGTTCTCTTGGTGTCCTCCATCCCCTGGTTCCTACACTCCTTCCTGCCTCTCTCCTATAGGGTTCCCTGAGCTCCTAGAGGAGGAACTTGATGGAGATCTCCAGTTTGGGCTCTCTCTCCACCTAATGTTTGACTGTGGTTCTCTGCATCTGCTTCCACCAGCTGCTGAAGGAAGCCTCTCTAATGATGATTGGGCTAGGCATTTATGAGTGTGTAAGAATATCGTTAGGAACCATGTTATTGATGTTTTTCTTAGTTCTCTGGAATATCCAGCCTCTGGTTCCCAATCACCCAGAAATGGGCTCCCCCTTGTGGTATGGGCCTTAAAATAGACCAGTCATTGGTTGGCTGCTCCCCCAAGTTCTGAGCCTGCACTGATTCAGCATATTTTGCAGGCAGGGTAGATTGTTGATAAAAAAGGGTTTGTGGCTGTGCAGGAAAGATTAAACTTCCACCAGTCCAACCACTGGAAACCTTGCTGGTTACATAAGATGGCCGGCTAAACACCAAATCCTCCAATACTGACAATCCTCGCTAGGGTCACCCTTGTAGAATCTTGGGAATTCCTACTACACTAGGTTTCCACATCATTTCTCCCAAATACCCTCCAATTCCAGCCATCTCTCCCATATCCTCTCCCTTCAATGTCCCCCACCTGATCCCTCTTGGTTCCATTCCCGCCCAACTGAATTCTACTCACAAAAATCTATTCTATTTACCTTTTCCCAAAGAGATACATGCATTCTCCTTAGAGCCCTCATTGTTACTTAGACTTTCTGAGTCTGTGAATTGTAGCATGATTATCATTTACTTAACAGCTAATGTCCAGTTATAAGAGAGTACATACCATGTTTGTCTGGGTTACATCATTCAGAATGATTTTTTTCTCGTTCCATCCATTTGCCTGGAAATTTAATGATGTCATTTAACAATTTTATTTGTTGTTTTTTGTTTTTGTTTTTCGAGAAAGGGTTTCTCTGTGTAACAGCTGTGGATGTCCTGGCACTCACTCTGTAGGCCCGGATGGGCTTGAACTCACAGAGATCTACATGCCTCTGCCTCCCAAGGGCTGGGATTAAAGGCCTGTGCCACCACTGCCCAGCCATATTCTTTATATTTTATTTAAATTTATTTATTTATTTTTCATCCTGACTGCAGTTTCCCCTTCCTTTCTCCTCCCATTCCCTTCCCTCACCTCCCCTCATCCTGCCCCAATCCACTCCTCCTCTGTTTCTGTCCAGAACGGAGCAGGCCTCCCATGGGTATCAACAAAGCATGGCATATCAAGTTGCAGTAGGGTTAAGCACTTCCCCTTGTACTAAGGCTGGGCAAGGCAACCCAGTATGAGGAGTAGGGTCCCAAAAGCTAGCCAAAGCTTTAGGGGCAGCCCTTGCTCCCACTCTTAGGAGTCCCCCAGATAGACCAGTTTACACAACTATCAGATATATGTGGAGGGCCTAGGTCAGTCTCACACACGACCCGTGGTTGTCAGTTCAGACTCTGTGAATTCCTATGAGCCCAGGGTAGTTGATTCTGTGTGTTTTCTTGTGATGTCCTTGACCCCTCTGGCTCATACAATCCTTTCTCTCTTCAGCAAGATTTCCTGGGCTTGGCTTAATGAAAGGCTGTGGGTCTCTGCATTTGTTTCCATCAGTTACTAGATGAAGGATCTCTGATGACAATTGGGTTAATCACCAATCTATGAGTATAGCAGAATATTGTTAGGCATCATTATGTTGACTTTTTTTTCTCCAGTTGTGTTTGGTTCCATCTATCCTAGGTCTCTGGGCCATCCAATATCGGGGTCCTGGCACTCCAGGCATTGTCAAGGGTGGGATCACTCTGGTGGAGTGGGTCTCAGGCTTGACCACTCATTGGTTGGCCACTCCCACAAATTATGCACCACCCTTACCCCAGCACATCCCTTGTGGCTGCATTGGTGTCCCAATCCCCTCACTTGAAATCTTGTCTGATCACAGGAGATGGCCAGTTCAGGCTACTTATTGACTGTAGTTATGAGTCTTAGCTGGGGCCATCCTTGTAGATTCCTGGGAGTTTCCCCTGCACCAGGTTTCCACCTGACCTTAAAATGGCCCCCTGACCATTTCAGTCATCTCTTTCAGTACTCTCCCCCCTCCAGCCACATCACCAACCTGATATGCCATGTTCTCATGCCCACCTGCCACCAGTCCACCCACAGGATCTATTCTAGTTCCTCTTCCTGGGGAGATCCATGCAACCCTGTTTGGGCCCTCTCTGGGTCTGTGGATTGTGGCCTGGTTATCCTTTACAGCTAATATCCACTTATAAGTGAGTATATCCCATGTTTGTCTTTCTAGGTTTGGGTTACCTCACTCGGGATGATTTTTTTTTCTAGTTGTATCCATTTTCTTTCAAATTTTATGATGTCATTGTTTTTAACAGCTGAGTAGTACTCCATTGTGTTTATGCACCACATTTTCTTTATAATTCTCAGTTGAGGAGCATCTAGGTTGTTTCCAGGTTCCTGTTATATGCTGCTGGGAACATAGTTGAGCCAGTGCCCTTGTAGTATGATTGAAAATTCTTTGGGTATATGCCCAAGAGTGGTATAGCTGGGTGCTGAGGTAGATTGATTCCCATTTTCTGAGAAACCTCCATATTGATTTCCACAATGGCTGTATAAGTTTCTACTCCTTCAGCAATGGAGGAATGTTCCCCTTGCTCAACATCCTCTCCAGTATGAACTGTTACTTGTGTTTTTGATCTTAGCCATTCTGACAAGTGTAAGATGGAATCTCAGAGTTGTTTTGATTTGCATTTCCCTGATGGCTAAGGATGTTTCACATATCTTTAAGTGATTCTCAGCCATTTAATATTCCTCTGTCTAGATCTGTACCACACTTTTTAAGTCGAAAATTTGGTTTTTTGTTGTCTAGTTTCCTTGAGTTCTTTATATATTTTGGAAATCAACCCTCTGTCATCTGTCAGATGTGGGATCAGTGAAGATCTTTTCCCATTCTATAGGCTGTCATTTCCCCATATTGACAGTGTCCTTTGCCTTAGAGAAGCTTTTCAAGTTCATGAGGTCCCACTTACGTTTTGGTTGTGAGCCTAGCCTTTAACGGCTGAGCCATCCTTCCAGCCCGAGGTCCCATTTATTAATTGTTGTTCTTTGTGTCTGTGCTACTGGTGCTCTATTCAGGGAGTTGTTTCCTGTGCTGATGTGGTCAAGGCAATTTCCCACTTTCTCTTCTATCAGGTTTAGTCTAACTGATTTAGTTTGAGGTCTTTGATGCACTTGGGTTTTGTGCAAGGGTGATAAATGTGGATCTTATATTCTTCTACGTGCAGATATCCAGTTTTGCCAGTATCATTTGTTGAAGAAGTTTTCTTTTTTCCATTGTATAATTTTGCCTTCTTTATAAAAAAAATTAAGTGTCCATGGGTGTGTGGATTTGTGTCTGGTTCTTCAATTTTATTCCATTGATCAATATGTCTGTTCTTATGTTAATACCTTGCTATTTTTATTACTACAGCTCTATAGTAGAGCTTGAAATCCAGGATGGCGATACCTTTGGAAGTTCTTTTTTTTTTTCTGAGACAGGTTTTTTTTTGGTGTGTGTAGTTTTGGTGCCTGTCCTGGAACTCACTCTGTAGACCAGGCTGTCCTCAAACTCTCAGAGATCCACCTGGCTGTGCCTCCCGAGTGCTGGGATCAAAGGCGTACACCACTACTGCCCAGACTGGAAGTTCTTTTATTGTACAGGATTGTTTCAGCTATCCTAGGTTTTTTTTTCCACATGAAGTTGAATATTGTTCCTTCAAGATCTGTAAAGAAGTGTTGAAATTTTGATAGCTGATTGCACTGAATCTGTAGATTTCTTTTGGTAGGATAACTATTTTTACTATGTTGATCCTAGTGATCCATGAGCATGAGAGATCTTTCCATCTTCTAATATCTTCTCCGATTTCTTTCTTCAAAGACTTTAAGTTTTTATCATACAAGTCTTTCATTTGCTTGGTTAGAATTACCACAAGATATTTTATATTGTTTGTGACAATTGTGAAGGGTGTTTTTTCCCCTGATTTCTTTCTTAGCTAGTTGATCGTTTGTCTATAAGGGAGCTATTGGGTTTTTCTTTGTTTGTTTTGTTTTTTTGGTTAATCTTGTATCTAGCCACTTCAGTAAAGGTGTTTTCAGCTCTAGGAGTTCCCTGGTAGAATTCTTGGTGTCACTTATGTATACTATCAAATCATCTGCAAACAGGAATACTTTGACTTCTTCTTTTCCAATTTGTATTCCCTTAATTTCTTTTTGTTGTTTTATTGCTCTAGAATTTTAATTACTGTATTGAATAGATATAGAGAAAGTGAACAGCCTTGTCTTGTCCCTGGTTTTAGTGGAACTGTTTTAAGTTTCTCTCAATTTAATTTGATGTTGGCTGTCAGCTTGCTATATATTGCTTTATTGTGTTTAGATATGTTTCTTGTATCCTTAATCTCTTCAATACTTTTATCATGAAGGGGTGTTAGATTTTGTTCAAGCACCTACTTTTTTGTTTAGCGTCTACTGATATATATATATATATATATATATATATATATATATATATATATATTCTTTCAGTTTTGTTTTTATGGTAGATTACATTGATTGATTTTTGTATATTGAACCATCTCTCCATCTCTGGGATGATTTTGGTCATGTTGGATGATCTTTTTGATGCGTTCTTGGATTCAGTTTGTGAGAATTTTATTGAATATTTTTGCATCGATGTTCATGAGGGAAATCGGTATGTATTTCTCATTCTTTGTTGAGTCTTTGTGTGATTTGGGCATCAGGGTAACTGGCCTCATAAAATGAATTTGGCAATGTTGCTTTTGTTTCTATTTTTGTGGAATAATTTTAGGAGTATTGATATTAACTCTTCTTTGAGAATCTGGTAGAATTCTGTGCTGAAACCATCTGGCCCTGGCCTTTTTTGGTTGAGAAACTTTTAATAACTGCTTCTAATTGCTTAGGGGCTATGGGTCTTATTACATTGTTTATCTGATCTTGATTAATTTTGGTATGTAGTATCTATCAAGAAATTTGTCCAGTTCTTTTAGATTTCCAATTTTCTGGAGTTCAGGTTTTTAAAGTGTGATCTAATGATTCTCTGGATTTCCTCAGTGTCTGTTGTTATCTCTCTTTTCTTTCTGATTTTGTTAATTTGAATATTCTTTCTCTGCATTTTGGTTAGTATGGATAAGGGTTTGTCTATTTTGTTGATACTCTCAAAGAACCAACTCTTTGTTTCATTGATTCCATGTATTGTTTTCTTTGTTTCAATTTGTATTGATTTTAGTCCTCAGTTTGATTATTTCCTACCATCTACTCCTCTTGTGTGTGTTTGCTTCTTTTTGTTCTAGAACTTTCATGTGTACTGCTAAGTAGATAGTATGATATTACTTCAAATTCTTTATGGGGGCACTTAGTGCTATGAACTTTCATCTTAGCACTGCTTTCATCGTGATCCATAAGTTTGGGTATGTTGTGCCTTCCTTTTCATTGAATTCTAGGAAGTCTTTACTTTCGTTCTTCATTTCTTCCTTGACCCAGGGGTAACTCAGTTGAGAGTTGTTCAGTCTGCAGGTTTTCTGTTGTTTCCATTGCTGTTGAAATCCAGGTCTAATCCATAATGATCTGATAGGATGAAGGAGGTTATTTCACTTTTCTTTTATCTGTTGAGTCTTGCTTTGTGATTGAGTATATGTTCAATTTTAGAGAAAGTTCTGTGAGGTGCTGAGAAAAAGGTATTTTGTGTTTGCCTGAAATGTTCTGTAGATATTTGCTAGGTCCATTTAAAAAATCACATTTGTTATCTTCTTTATTACAATGTTCAGTTTTTGTTTGGACAACTTGTCCATTTGTGAGAGTAGGGTATTGAGATCTCCCATTATAAATGTGTTAGGGTCATTGTTTGATTCAAGCTTTAGTAATATTTCTTTTAAAAATGTGTTTGCCCTTATGTTTGGGGCACAAATGTTCAGAATTGAGACATCATTTTTGTGGTTTTTTTCTTTGTTGAATATGAAGTGTCTTTCCTATAGATGCAACAGGCTCATTAAATAAGAAACACAGAACCAATGCAAAGATGAAAGTCCAAGAGGTCAGAGAAATAGCTAAGAGCTAAAAACCTTACCCTTCACTGCCGCTGCTGTCCTCCTCAGCAAGAGAGCTACTTCCTGTCTGTTTCTCTTTTTTTATTGACTTTATATTCTGCCTTCTCATTGGTTGTAAACCCAACCATATGACCTCCTCATCACTGCCTATCTATACAGACCTCCAGGTCTTCTATGGTATTGAGATTAAAGGCATGTGTCTCCATGCTGGCTGTATCCTTGAACACACAGAGATCTGCCTACCTCTGCCTCTCAAGTGCTGGGATTAAAGGAGTGCACCACCACCACCCAGCTTCTGCTATGGCTTGCTATTAGCTCTGACCCCCAGGCAACTTTATTTATTAACATGCAAATAAAATCACATTTCAGTACAAATAAAATATCACCATATTTTCCCTTTTCTATTTTAATAAAAAGAAAAAAGGAAAAAGGTTATAAGTAACATAAGAAAAACTATATACAAAAGTACAATAACTATATACCATATATACAAGCAATAAATACCTAAAAAATGACTAGACCATTTGTATTTGACAAATTCAGAGAAAATAATTAATTATCTATCCTATTTTGGTAAGTCCAAAATGTACCTAATTCACTTTCTATCCTAACTAATCTTCAACTATAACTAACTAATCTTCAACTCCCTCAGAGACCCAAGAAGAAAATAATATTACCTAATAAAAAATAAAAACAGAAAGTGCATGCAAACAGCCTCCAAAAAAAAATGTGAGTTGACAGAAACAGCCAGCTGCCTGGACAGTCACCCAAGGTTTCTCCACAGCGTTGGGGCATTATTTTCAGCCTATAGGCTTAGAGTATCTGACAGACTCATTTGTGAAGTAGGATGTATGCAAGGTCAATAGCCGACCTCACACTGGGTGAGAGCAGTCCATGTACCAGAAACACATGAATTCCACTAGTATCATGTCATCGTTCAGGATTTTAAATTCTGGAAATTGTTGATGTTTTTTTTAATTCAGCTGTCCATTCTTCTTGGCTGTGTGTGTGTGGCTTCATCTTGGCATCCCATTCTTCTCCACATCCCTCTAGTAATGACAGTCTACTACTGAGAGGTGTGAGCTTAGTTACTCTTCAAGAATAACTGTTTCAGCTGCTGTTCCACTGCATATCAGAAGCCATCAGCCCACTGCCAATTCAGCTGCCTTCGAAGAAAAGGGCACTGTACCTTTTCCGGATAGCAAAGGCCACTTCAGGGATGGTGTCATATTGTCCTGGCCTCAGAAGATACCTTTTGATAAAGCCATAACCACACTTGTTTTGGCAAGAATCAGTGGTCCTTTGTTTCATGTCCTGTCTGTCCATTTTGTCCTGTTGTCAGCAGCTGATTTGAGGATAATTTGTTGTCCAGTGGCTAACTTTTGCCACAATGAAAGTTAACTCCATATGCAGTTTCTTCAATGCCCACTTTCTCTCAGAAGTAGATTGGCACTGCCAGGAGCTGACATATCTCATAGTCATAACAAAAAGAAAAATTTTCTAAGTTATTAAAACATTTTAAATGCCATATTCTGTAGGTCTCTGAAAGGTTTGAAGATGACCTGTCTATCTAAAATATATCTGCTCAATCTTGAAAACATACCTAATGTGACTACAAGTTCTATTATAATGTCTAACTACTAACTTTCATTTCTTTATATCCTAATAGTTGGTAATAATAACATTCAAGGATCAGCAAATTGCATTACATTGCTAAATGAACGGTATAAGTACAATTAGAAATATACATATAACATTTTCTAACAATATCAGTTTCAATATATATAATTTTTATATAATATAAAACAATCCAATCCAATGTAAAGTATTTAAAACAAGTAATTGTCTTTTTCTTTTCTTTTCTTTGCTTTTTAAAAACAAGAACCTTAAATCTAATCTCCTTTGTTTAGCCCCTTTCCTAACCCTTAACAACAACTTGTAACCAACCCTCCTAAACAATGAAAATTATCCCAGACCCAAAACCCATTAAAAGACAAAAAAAAAAAAAAAACCCACCCACCCCACCCTACCTCTTTGGGAATGTGGGGGTGTCATATTCTTAAAATTGCTTCCTGCTGGGTATGGGCAAAGGTATCTTTATTCTGAAAAGAAAAATTTTAGGTTAATTGTCAAATTCTAGGAAAGGTAACTATATCCTTCATTATCCAGTTTGAGCATAATGCCAAAGTTCAGAGTTTATCTCAAGTCCTTATTCAAGTAGCCTCTGAGACTGGATCATCTCAGCTAGCCCTCTCAAAATTGCTCTGAGCAGTTTCTAGTCCAAAGCTGATCTGGAGATGATGTTTGTCAACTTAGTGATATTATTATTGTCCATGTGGAATTGTTGTTGTTGTTGGGCCCCATGTTCTTCCTGGAGACTTCAGTTGATGTTAGGCCTGGCCGAGATTTCCTGTAGAAAACTGATAATAGACTCGAACACAAAGACATATATATATGCAGCTAATTGAATCCTTTTTTTTTCTAGAATTAGTTAGTACTCTATATGACCATTAATATCTTAACAAAGTTTAAAATATATATATGTATATATATATACATATATATCTGTATATACATATATTAATCTTATAAATTTGGTTATAAAATTCATACTTCAAGAAAAGTTTAAAGAATCAGAATAGAATCAAAGAATTGAGATTACTAATAGAATAGTCCCTTAATTAATTTGGTTTTTCTCCTGTCCCATAGCAGAAGATGGCTCTTTTCTTCTGGCATGATACAGGGAGTTTGCATTTTCCTTTTAACAACATGCTTGAGTTTAAAGAAGGAGAGAGCCATTCTCCAACTCCAAAGTCAGTTTTAAATTTTAATTGAACTGGGACTACAAGAAGACCAATAGTGTTAAATTTCTTTAGAGAAAAGCAGATACAAACATTTAGGAAGACTTATAAATTTTTTTAGATGATATACCAATAGGCCATTTTACTCTGTTTCCTGGGATAGATGATTTATCCCCTTTTTCAGTTGTCTCATTTGTCCAGTGTTCTTCAGATTCCTTAGCCTTCAATCTCCTAAAAGACAGCAACAACAACACAACAACAAATCTTTCCCCAAGACTAATTTTGGGGATGTTCCCTTTTGGCAAGTTATCATCTGATTAAATGAAAAGGCATGCGTTAATGGTATAAGTTAGTTTAAATTGGATGTTCATGCTGGTTGATAAACTATCACCTCCTCTAACTAAGAGGTCTTTCTTGTTCAAATCGAACCTTTATCAATTTTGATGGTATCCACAGCTTATCTTCCTCTGTAGAAGCAAAAGCAAAACCTCGTCCCCAGTGTAACACATATCCTGGTTTCCATTCTGAGGTCAGCACATCCTTAAAGTATATAGGCTGATTTAATTCTGTAGTTTTTTCTATTATCCAATGTCTCTCTGCAGCTGTTGTTCCTTTCTTATTAGCTCTGAGAAAATTCAAAGTTAATAGAGCATTATGCAGTCTATTTTTGGTTTTTTTTGTTACCCCTTTCTGTTTATTTAGTATATCCTTTAAAGTTTTGTTTCCTCCATCTTCAGAAAACTCTCAGAGGGGCTTCAGGCAGGCACCCACAGTAAATCCAGTCAAACCTTTTCTGCAGTTGTAGAGGAAGCGCCTACTCAGAGCAATTAAATAACCAAAATGCCTATGGGAATAAATCATGTTGCTCAGGATGATGAAACAGAGAGAATAGAAAATTCAGGAGAAAACATAAAGAAAATTTTTGCAAACTTCTATAAATGAACAAAGACCAAAATTAACAATAAGAATAAATGGTGTTAGCCGGGCAGTGGTGTCGCACGCCCTTAATCCCAGCACTCGGGAGGCAGAAGCAGGAGGATCTCTGTGAGTTAGAGGCCAGCCTGGACTACCAAGTGAGTCCCAGGAGAGGCGCAAAGCTACACAGAGAAACCCTGTCTCGAAAAACCAAAAAAAAAAAAAAAAAAAAAAAAAAAAAAAAAAAAAAAAAAGATTGAATGGTGTTTTGTTGTCTGGTCTGGTAGACACAGGTGCGGACGTTACCATAATTGCACCAGAATTTTGGCATTCAGCTTGGTCTTTTCAGGAGATAAACATTCAACTGTTAGGAAATGGGACATTATCTCAAGTGAAACAGAGTGCAAGATGGCTCAAATGTATAGGTCCAGAAGAACAGAGAGGAAAATTAAAACCATATGTGGTTAACGTAACTATGAACCTATGGGGTCGAGACCTGTTGCAACAATGGAATACTCAGATTAACATCCCCCCAATCTCAGAAACAAATCATAAACTACTACATGTTTCTGAGAGAAATATTAGAAGATATTATTCTAATGAGTGGTCACCAACCATCTATATTATACAAGAACAGGGCACAACAACTGATGATCTCCCAAAGACACCAACAGCTCTACCTTTAAAATGGTTAATAGACAAGCCTGTATGGGTCCAGCAATGGCCTTTAACAACAGAGAAACTCCAGGCTTTAGAAGAGCTGGTACAAGAGCAGTTAAATGCTCAGCATATTGAAGAACCAACCAGCCTTTGGAATTCGCCTGCATTTGTTATTAAAAAGAACTCTGGTAAATGGTGAATGGTAACAGACCTTAGAGCAATTAACAAAGTAATTCAGCCAATGGGCTCTCTACAATATGGAATTCCTTTGCCTACTCTATTACCAAAAGGATGGTCTCACATAGTTATTGATTTAAAAGACTGTTTCTTTTCAATACCCTTACAAGAAAAAGACAGAGAAAGATTTGCTTTCACAGTGCCTACTAATTATAATTCTCAACTGGTTAAAAGATTTCAATGGAGGGTCCTCCCACAGGGAATGTTGAATAGCCCAACACTGTGCCAATATTTTGTACAACAGCCATTGGAAGTGATATGTAAAAAATTTCCTAAATCTATAATTTATCATTATATGGATGATATTTTACTAGCTGACTCAAATGCATGTACTTTAGAAAGACTGTTTGAAGAACTAAAGAAAATTTTGCCTTTCAGGGGATTACAAATTGCTCCTGAAAAGATACAAAGAAGAGATTATATTAATTATTTAGGATATAAAATAGAACTACAAAAAATTAGACCCTAAAAGGTGCAAATTTGGAGAGATCAACTACAGACACTGAATGACTTTCAAAGATTATTTGGAGACATTTCTCATCATTGCATTTTGGTTGTTTTACCCTATAGGCATTCTTATACAGGAATATCAATGCAGAGGGAAGATATTATATTGGAATGGATATTTTTACCAAATAAACCAAATAAAAAATTAAAAACTTATGTGGAAAAAATCTGTGACATGAATTTGAAAGGAAAATTGAGACTTTGTCAATTAGCAGGAATAGACCCAGCAGAAATTGTAGTACCTTTAACTAAAGAGGACATTGAAAAATTATGAACCGAGAGTAAACCTTGGCAAAGAGCTTGCAGTAATTTCTTGACATAAATTAACAGCAAATATTCCAAAAGCGATAGAATTGATCTTATAAAGAGAGCTGATTGGATCTTGTCTCAAATTGTTTGGGAAATCTCAGATCTGGAGTTCATACATTTTATACAGATGCCAACAAACAAGGAAAGGCAGGTTACAAATCAGAAAATTTAAGTAAAGTGGTTCAAATTATATGCTATTCTGTTGGTGTTAATGGATTTTTCAGAACCTCTCAACAAAGTAACTGACTCTCAGTATGCTGAAAGAGTAGTATTACATATTGAGACTGTAGAATTTATCCCTGAAACTTCAGAATTAACTTCACTATTTATTCAATTATAAGATACAATCAGGAAAAGAAGTCATCCTTTATATATAACTCACATCCTATCCCATACTGGCCTGCCGGTCCCTCTAGCACAAAGCAATGATGAGATTGATAAATTATTGATAGGAAATGTGCTGGAGGCCTCAGAATTTCATAAAAACCTCATGTCAATAGTAAAGGTTTAAAAAATGATTTTTCTATAACCTGGCAACAAGCCAAGGAAATAGTAAAGATGTCCTACTTGTTCCTTCTACAGTCAAGCGCCATTACTAGCAGGATGTAACCCAAAGGGTACTCAGAGAAATGAAATCTGGCAGATGGATGTGTTTCACTTTACAGAATTTGGGAAACTGAAGTATGTATACCATAACATCAGTACTTATTCAGGATTTCAATAGGCAACTGCTTTGCATTCTGAAAAAGCTGATTCTGTAATCACTTATTTGCTAGAAGTTATGGCCATCATGGGTATACCTGCACAAATCAAAACTGACAATGCACCATCATATGTCTCTGTTAAAATGAAACAGTTTTTTTGCTTATTATAATATAAAGCATATTACAGCTATACCACATAATCCTATAGGCCAAGCAGTTATAGAAAGATCAAACAGAACTCTAAAGGATATGCTAAATAAACAGAAAAGGGTAACAAAAACCCCCAGAAATAGACTGCATAATGCTCTACTAACTTTGAATTTTCTCAATGCGAATGAGAAAGGAACAATGGCTGCAGAGAGACCATTGGATAATAGAAAAAAATCACAGAATTAAATCAGCCTATATACTTTAAGGATGTGCTGACCTCAGAATGGAAACCAGGATATGTGTTACATTGGGGACGAGGTTTTGCTTTTGCTTCTACAGAGGAAGATAAGCTGTGGATACCATCAAAATTGATAAAGGTTCGATTTGAACAAGAGAGACCTCTTAATTAGAGGAGGTGATAGTTTATCAACCAGCATGAACATCCAATTTAAACTAACTTATACCATTAACGCATGCCTTTTCATTTAATCAGATGATAACTTGCCAAAAGGGAACATCCCCAAAATTAGTCTTGGGGAAAGATTTGTTGTTGTTGTTGCTGTCTTTTAGGAGAATGAAGGCTAAGGAATCTGAAGAACACTGGACAAATGAGACAACTGAAAAAGGGGATAAATCATCTATCCCAGGAAACAGAGTAAAATGGCCTATTGGTATATCATCTAAAAAAATTTATAAGTCTTCCTAAATGTTTGTATCTGCTTTTCTCTAAAGAAATTTAACACTATTGGTCTTCTTGTAGTCCCAGTTCAATTAAAATTTAAAGCTGACTTTGGAGTTGGAGAATGGCTCTCTCCTTCTTTAAACTCAAGCATGTTGTTAAAAGGAAAATGCAAACTCCCTGTATCATGCCAGAAGAAAAGAGCCATCTTCTGCTATGGGTCAGGAGAAAAACCAAATTAATTAAGGGACACTGGACAACAAATTATCCTCAAATCAGCTGCTGACAACAGGACAAAATGGACAGACAGGACATGAAACAAAGGACCACTGATTCTTGCCAAAACAAGTGTGGTTATGGCTTTATCAAAAGGCATCTTCTGAGGCCAGGACAATATGACACCATCCCTGAAGTGGCCTTTGCAATCTGAAAAAGTTACAGTGCCCTTTTCTACGAAGGCATCTGAATAGGCAGTGGGCTGATGGCTTCTGATATGCAGTGGAACAGCAGCTGAAACAGTTATTCTTGAAGAGTAACTAAGCTCACACCTCTCAGTAGTATATGAGATGCTGAGATGAAGCCACATACACACTTAGCTAAGAAGAATGGACAGCTGAATTTAAAAAACATCAACAATTTCCAGAATTTAACATCCTGAATCATGACATGACACTAATGGAATTAAGGTGTTTCTGGTACATGGAATGCTCTCACCCAGGGTGAGGTCAAACTATTGACCTTGTGTACATCCTACTTCACAAATGAGTCTGTCAGATACTCTAAGCCTATAGGCTGAAGATGATGGCCCAACACTGTGGAGAAACCTCAGGTGATTGTCCAGGCAGCTGGCTGTTTCTGTCAACTCACATTTTTTTTTTGGAAGCTGCTTGCATGCACTTTCTGTTTTTATTTTTTATTAGGTAATATTATTTCCATCTTGGGTCTCTGAGGGAGTTGAAGATTAGTTAGTTATAGTTGAAGATTAGTTAGTTATAGTTGAAGATTAGTTAGTTATAGTTGAAGATTAGTTAGGATAGAAAGTGAATTAGGTACATTTTGGACTTACCAAAATAGGATAGATAATGGATTTATTTTCTCTGAATTTGTCAAATACAAATGGTCTAGTCATTTTTTAGGTATTTATTGCTTGTATATATGGTATATAGTTATTGTACTTTTGTATATAGTTTTTCTTATGTTAGTTATAACCTTTTTCCTTTTTTCTTTTTATTAAAATAGAAAAGGGGAAATATGGTGATATTTTATTTGTACTAAAATGTGATTTGTATGTTAATAAATAAAGTCCCCGGGGGTCAGAGCTATTAGAGCCATAGCAAATGCTGGGCGCTGGTGGTATACTCCTTTAATCCCAGCACTTGGGAGGCAGAACTAGATAGATCTCTGTGTGTTCAAGGATACAGCCAGCATTGGAGACACATGCCTTTAATCTCAATACCAACCATAGAAGCCCTGGAGGTATGTACAGACATGCAGTGACGAGGTGGTCATGTGGTTGGGTTTATAATCAATGAGAAGGCAGAACAGAAAGTCTGGATAAAGACAAACACACAGGAAATAGGTCTCTTTCTTGAAGTGATGGGTAAAACTCTTAGCTCTGACCTCTTGGGCTTTCATCTTTGCATTGGCTCTGTGTTTCTTATTTAATAAGACGGTTACTTCTACATTGTCTAATAATTTTTTCTTTCATTTTTCCTTGATAACATAGTGTGAAACAGAATAAGCTGGAATTTAACCCCACTATCATTTTGTAGTTGGAAGCTGAACTTTCCTTTGAAGGAGGACTGCATTTGTTTTTACATCGAACATTTTAATGAGCTCTTAGTTGTTATAGTCCAAAGCAAAAAGTACTCTAAAAGGAGATGCTGAACTTCCCCACACAGTATCCTAAGACCTTGTTAATTGGGGTGGAGTGATATTTCTGTTTATTTCTTTTAAGGGATACCCAGTGAGGCCAGCCCCTAGAACCCATCCCTGGGCCCCAGCTGTTCCCCAGGAACACCTTCCCAACTTGGCCCCAGTTGCTGGCCAGCAGGCAGAGCTCCTGCCGGAGGGCTCCCCCTTCACCAAGACCCCTCAGCGGACCCTGCAATCTACATGCCCTGCCCCCATAACCATCTGCCCGAGACCCCAGCCACTTCCAGAGGCTTGGAAACCAACCCCATTTCTCATCCACAGATAGAGCTCTCATCGGGCCTAGAGAGAGACCTCTCATTGGACAAAGAGCTGTCATTCGACCAAGAGTAACCTCATCAGACAGGGAATCTGCCAGCCTTCATTAGACCAAGAGTGGCTTTCTGAGAAGTAGAATCTGCCACTTCTCATTGGACCAAGAGAGGCTTCCTGAAACACAGAATCTGTCAGCTCTGACTGGACCAAGGGTCCTGATAAGAACAAGAATGGATCTGTGACTCACAAAATCAACTAGCTTGGGTTGACCCAAGAGCAGCAGCCTGAGACACAGAATCTGCCTGCTCTAGTTAGACCAAGAGCTAAGATTAGACCCAGAAGGACCCTCTGAGACACAGACATAAGCACAGAGTGGACCAACTGCAACTCGCTCAGACACAGGCACCTCTTATACCTATTAGACAAGGAGATGGGCAGACCTCAAGGCAGAATTACATACAACAACATAAAGATCAATATAGCATCACCAGAACCTAGCTCTCCTCCAACAGCAAGACCTGAACATCACAAGGTAGAAGAAGCACAAGAAAATGACCTTAAGAATAGCATCATGAAGATGCTAGAGGCCTTTCAAGAAAAAATGAAAAAAGAAATTGAGGAAAAGACAAAAAATAATGTGGAAGAAATCAATAAAGAAATTGAGAAAAAGACAAACAAAAAATTGGAAGAAATCTATAAAGAAATAGAGGAAAAGACAAATAAAAAATTGGAAGAAAGCAGTGAGTCCCTTAAAGAAAACCATGAAAAAGCAATTAAACAGGTGAGGGAAATAGTTCAAGACCTGAAAATGGAAATCAAAACAATAAAGAAGACACAAACAGAGGGAAATAGAAAATCTGAGTAAACGAACAGGAAACACAGATGCAGGCATAACCAACAGAATACAAGAGATGGAAGAGAGAATCTCTGGCATGGAGAATACAATAGAGGAAATGGATTCCTCAGTCAAAGAAAATACCAAAGCCAAAAAAGTCATAACACAAAATGTCCAAGAAATCTGGGACACCATGAAAAGACCAAACCTAAGAATAATAGGGATAGAGGAAGAAAAAGAATACCAACAAAAAGGCACAGAAAATATTTCTTTTAAGGAAAAATATAATAATAATTATAATTATTTCTTGTCATATTTATTGACAAAGTATAAAATTGCTCTCCTTCCAGGGTGGTATGGGCTTTATCACACTTGGAAGATATAAGCAAAGATTAGCCTATCACATAGTTGTTGAAATGGCAGCTGAGGAGAGGCTAGTCCTCTGTGAAACCTCCTGGAGGAGCCATATGACCTCTGAGTGATGGGGAGGTTGGCAGGAAGAGAAGGACAAACAGAACCAGCTACAGCCATCTTCTTCCCAGGCACCATGTGTGACACATGGATTTCAGTAAGTTAGCTTCCTCTGAGACACATGGTGTCGTCAGTGATCGATGAATTCCTGCTAGGTAGAGTTTCCTTTCCTGTTGCTTTGATAATATACTCTGAAAAAAAGCCACTTAAGGCAGACGAGTTGATTAGGCTCCAATTCCAGGTTACAGTTCGCCATGGCTGAGAAGTCACAGTCACAGAGATCTCAGAGAACTGGTCACATGCCATGCACTCTGAGAACAGAGAGCAATGACTGAATGCATGTATGATAATGCTCAGCTTGCTGTGTCTCTTACACCGTCTGCCATCCCTACTCCCTGCCCAGGAAATCAAGACAATCCCTCCAACTATCCCAGAAGCTAACATTATTAAAGCTGTCTTTAATCTAGACAGCCCTTCACAGGTGTGCCCCGAGGCTTGCCTCCTAAGCCTTGAGCTGACTTGAGTAATCATCATAGTTAGGCAGTAAAATTTTTTTAAGGAAGTAGATTTCAAGTACCATAATATAATGTCTCCAAACTGCTTTTATTCCAAGCCTAGCTTTTATTGTGGCCGGATTAAAAAGAAACCAGGGATGGCTTTCTAAGTGATAAAGATCCACTAGCTGCTTTCCACTGATCACATGTTAAAGATCAACCAATGGCAGACTCAATGTCAAAAGTTTAGACTAACTCCAAGGCAACAAACTGGAGGTTAAAGCGACAAACAGCTGCTTTTCTTTCTTAGGTTAGGCACATCTGGCCTTGTAGGCTGCCTGGAGCAACGACTGCAAGGCTGACATAAATAATATGGAGGGTAAATGTTTCCTCATGGTTGTCCTGAAAGGGTGGAGCGCTGCTTTTGTGCCCAAAGCCAGGGTCACTCTGCAAGGAGGGCAGTTTTACCTCCTTCAATAAAAGTTACAAGGAGCAAAGGCCTGGGCAGTGAGCTCTTTGACTTCCCTGGAGGGTCCCCCTCATCTTCCAGGGCTATCCATTTCTTGGACTCTATTTAAGGTGTTAACTTTCTCTCACTTCCCTCCTGCTGTGTCCCTCCTCCTGGCAGTTGCCAAGACTTCTAGCTTCCCTGGCCTGTTCTCTCTGGTTCCCAGTAAACTGTCCAAGAGTGTCCTGAGTCACTCTTGAATTTTTTTTCTTTTTTCTTTTCTTTCTTTTCTTTTTTTTTTAAACAAGACCAAGAACCTGCAGAGAGGTCTTTGTGCCCTAGTGACATAAGGACTGTTGTGGCTCACAGGAACATCTAAAGTTCTTCATCCTTTCTTTTTAAGTCCCCTCTGTAACATGTCTTAGGACGTCTTACTTTAAATGCTACAGCCTAGTCTTAGCAGCCTTGTGAGGAATAAACTACATCTACAGGACATTCAGAGAGCACTGCTGCTTGGAGGATTCTGTTAACAGATGGAGAGGTGGAGTGTAGAGGAAGAAAGCAGTTAGGAACAGAGGCAGAAGTACATGTGGCACCTAGAAACAGGATGTGTTTGTGGACTATGTAAGCACTTTCAGATTCAGTGGAAATACAAACCCTGACAGAGGACAGCCTTCTTGATGACAAGAAGCATGGCATCAGGAGTAGCTAGGTTACATTTAAGAAGATATAGAGACGGAGCATATTTATATGTGTGTATACTGTATATCATTTTCCACTTACCATACATATGCCTTTTTACCATGTCTTTCATTTTATTGGCAACAGGTGGCTTTCAAATTCCAAGGTCTGGAATGCTGTTTGAAGTTACTCTGGCTAACGGATACTTGTGAATGAACTTCTGAGATGCCATTCCTTGTACTAGAAATATGCTATACTGCTATGAGGGAACCACCACAGGCAGGGACTGTGGGTGGCCAGAGAAGAGTTCCAGGTGGAGGTTACTCTGGAGTAGGATTGTGAGGGACAAATCAGAATAGCCATTTGGAGGAGGTTGGGTGAAAATAAGTCTTGGAGGGAGCACAGTAAGTACCCAGAACAGGTTGAGAAGTAGAGTAAAAATGGGGTTAGGAGCAGGGCGGTGGTGGTGCACGCCTTTAATCACAGCACTCGGGAGGCAGAGCCAGGCGGATCTCTGTGAGTTCGAGGCCAGCCTGGGCTACCAAGTGAGTTCCAGGAAAGGCGCAAAGCTACACAGAGAAACCCTATCTCGAAAAAAACCCCCCCCAAAAAATGGGGTTAGGGATTTAGCTCAGTAGTAGAGTGCTTGCCTAACAAGCACAAGGCCCTGGGTTTGATCCTCAGCTCCAAAACGGAAAAAGAAAAAAGAAGGCAATAGAAATGGGATCTAAATCTAGGTGGGGAACAGTGTACCTTCAAGGAAGGCAAGAAGAGACTTTGGAGCATGCTCATTCAGGGCTTAGAATAGGGTGAATTCAAACAAGGACAGTTTGAAGTTTGTTCCTTTCTCCTTTGCATTCCTAAAGTAAAGAGGTGGAGAGAAATTTTGTGTGTGCATCTCTGCAAGCATTGGCTTCAATGGAGAGTGAGGAGCAATGCATTTACTTTCCACAGAAGCTTTTACTAACATCAAGGTGAGATGAGTGTACCTCTGTGGTAGCTTTTAAAGCAGAGAAATCTGCCGCGGCGATGCCTTCACACACACACACACACACACACACACACACACACACACACACACACACACTCTCCCAGAGCACAGATCTTTGAATCTGTTTGATTAAGTTTAATATTTAATTGTGTGTGTAAGAGGAGACAGAGAGAGACAGAGTGTGCATGTGAGCACAGGTGTCGGTGGTGGCCAGAAGATCCCCTCATTCTCAGCTTAGGTGGTTGTGAGCTGACTGATGTGGGTGGTGGGAACTCATCCAGGACCTCGGTAAGAACAGTCAGTGCTCTCCACTGCTGAGCTCTCTCTCCAGCACCACTTTTATGTTCTTCTTCGTTGTATCTCAGGTGTCACGGTGAAGAAATAATTCAGAAAGGTGATTTAGTTTATACAGACTTTATTGACCATCTGGAGTGTGACTCATAGAAACCAACTGAAACATCTCAACGAAATATGTCAATCAGGGAATGCATATTTAGGATATGGAATGAGTGAAGCAGCTTTGGGCCAAGTTCTGTGGTATGGATAATTTCCTGTCCTACAAAGTCTTACATAATGGATTAGCAAAAAAGAAGCAAACTGTGATTATAGTTAAGCCAATAATGTCATGGAAATGCTATGGACTAGAAAGAGTGAGTACAATAATAGTTGTAAATTTACACCTTTGGACTAATGTACCTTATCAGATCACATTTATACCGTATGCCAGAGGGCCCTCAATGGAAAATCCTAGGTAGAAGGACACTCTCTCGATGTTCCTTCCACTTCTGAGTGGACCCGAGTACACAGAAGTCACTGGTATTTTTATTTTTGCCTCTGTTCCATATTCTACAGAGATTAGCTTGCCTTCAGCCTGACCATACTGTAGGCGAAGGAGATCTTTGACTTCCCTCTTTTCCCACACTACTCCACTCTGCCAGAAGGAATTTGAATCTTGTACTTCACCGAAGTACCGCTCGATTTTGGCCTTGTGAACAAGACTGTTCAGCCCCTTCTTCTGCCCCAGGTAGAACAGTGTGCTTGGCTGCTTGGACCTGCACATGCGCTTGTACTGTCTCCTGAAGGATCGATTCAGGGAGGAGACATACTTTTCTATGAGTGTGGAATCTTGATCTAGCTCTTTGTTTTCTGGCCAGAATAGGAGGCAGGCCAGGAAATAAGGATCAGGATATGGATGACTCAGTCCCACGAGTTGCAGGACTTCTCGGAGCTTTGTTTTCAGTGTGTTAAATGGCAGGATAGACTTGGAAGTGGGCTTTAGACAACTGAGAATAATGTTGGCCAAAATGAAATTCTGTGTCTCCTTTGTCAGACCCTTGGTCACACTCTTGGTTAGGCATTCCTGTAATATTAAGGTGTAGTTGTTCACTATGTTTTCCATGTTGTTAGCCTCTTTATGGTTTGGATTAAGATATTCAAGGAGTCCTGAAAATGTGTCTGCTCTCCATGCTTCTATGCGTTTCCTACAGTTCTCCTCTAGGAGTAACAGGTTCTCTTTGCCCTGTAACAAATTGGTGTTCAATTGGCAGAAAAGTTCTACATATTTCTTGAAACACCTGCTGACTTTCTTAATTAGTGAGAGTTCTGTCATTTCTTTTGGGGTGTTCCTTGGCTTTAGAAGACCCATATAATCCAAAAAAAAATCAAAGCATCGTCTCAAATCTGACTGTAAATTCTGTAGGTGGGATGTAAATTTGCTGAGAACAGCATAATATTCATCTTTTGGGTCTGGAGGTATGATCCCCTTTCCAGATAAAAACTGTACCATAGCATCTTTCAACATTTCATTTTCTTTGTGAAAAAGGGGTGTGAGCTGAAGAATCTGGATAGTGTCAAGACCTACTTCTATTTCACCAAAGAACCCTGCTGTGTTGTATGTGTCATATCTTCTTTGGGACTTCTGTGGTGACCAGGCCTCTGTTTCATAGTCTTTACTATCGGTTTGCTGCTGAGACTCTTTGAATGCTTTGGAGGCCTTTTCAGCGATTTCTAGCAAATGTGTTAGATCATCCACACTAATACTTCCACAGGTCTTATTTTCACCCAACCACTGTTTGATCTCACTTTTGTAAACTTGACCAAGTGTATCTGAAATGTAGGAATTCTTAGGTGCTTTCCTTTTGGCCAAATTTGCCCAGACCAGAGCAGTACTAAAGTTCTTCTTTTTGATATAGAAATGTCTCGCTAAAGCTTGACAAATGAATGCATTTTGTGGGAATCGATCACTTCCTGCAGTTAAGATCTTTTCGGTTTCCTCATTCTGCAATTCTTCAATTAATGGAGAAAACAGAGTGTCTGTTTCGGCTCCATGCTCCTTACGTTGTCTTGTAAGCAAGAGAGTTTGCACGTCATGCTTAAATTTGTCTCTTCCTATTCCAGAGTCATAGAATACATTCTCTTCTAGTATATTCAATGTAATTTGACACTTGTCCATTCCATAACTCATTCCCAGTTCTTTTAAACAGTTGATGGCAATTAGAGGGTGAATGAGACGTATACCAGTGTATCTCCCATATTCTGAAACTTCTGTTCTGATTAGAAGTGTGGAATAAGTTCCCATGTTGTCTTCTACGCTTTTAGGTTTCTTATCTTTCCTGGTGAAAGTGATTGTAGTTCCCAAAAATATTTCACACTGTGATACTGAAATGGTAGAATCTGTAACATAAGAGTTGAGTAATGCCAGGTAAGAAATGAGCTGGGCTCTCCTGCTGTGGGTGTCCAGGTCTTTCAGTGTATTCTTCACTACGTTTTCTATATAAGTTTTGTCAAAACTGCCTTTCAAGATCATGAAGGAATAAAAGTTTTCACAGTTCTTATGCTCCTTTTCGATTTCCTGAAGTTTGGCCTCAAATGCTCTTTGTTCTTTGGTAGAAAGTTGGTATTTTAGTGAAATGCTTTCTGCTAATTTTGCACTTTGATCTGGATTCTGAGATCTCATGCAGTTCAGGATGATTACTAATGTTTTTTCATATCTCAGACCCTTTTCTGCTATAAAGGAATTGATGGCATTCTGCAGAATGTAGGTGTTTTCTTGTTCTTCAAAATCATCCACAAGGAGAAGAACAGGAATGTAATCCTGGTGGCTGGTAGCCTTGTAGCTGATCAGCCTGCTTACTTGCTCTCCAATCTCTTCAAAATCGGTTGCTTTGTTTTTCAATACAGCACATCGGAACTTCTGTTTTAAGTCCCAGAGAACATTCATAGCCAACGTAGTGCCTCCACAGCCTGGGTGATGGTACAGGTTGATGACTTTGGCAAATACAGGTTTCGGGGAGTCAGCACACTGTTGTATTAAAATAGTAAGTTCTTCATAACTATCCCTTTTCACAAAAGCTGAGGAATAGTGTTCAGAAGAAAAATAGAAGTTCCACCAGGATACTCTGCCTCCTCGATAAAAGTGTTCTTCTCTCGATTTCTTAAATTTTAGGAATTTAGATTCATCTTTCTCTATGTCTGTGTCTCTACACTCATTTTCACAGAGGATTTCTAGTGCAGATAGGATATCTTCCTCCATTTTCTCCAGGATAACTGAGGAGGAGCCACAGGAGGGCAAGAATCTTCTTGAAGACTGAATCACTGATTTCAGTTTAAGGATGGTATTGTTGACCAGTTCTACATTTAAAGTGGAAATGCTATGTTCTGCTAAATCCTCTTTGATTTCCAGTCTTACTTGTAGCAGATCACTCCACCGTTGGTAGATATGTGAGTTGACACAGATACACAACATATTGTCCATTCCATTGAAAACTTGATAGAAAGCACAGAAAGTCTCAATGAGTGGGTCTTTCGGGTCTTCTACTGGAGAAAGTAAGAGAAACACCACCAAAACCTTCCCTCTTACCATTACATTTTCATCCGTGAGAAATGAGATCAGTCTCCTGACCCCAGAAGCTCTTTCTCTCTGCCATAAATGTGGCTCTAGAGGTTGACATGAGTCATTCTGCAAGTCTAATCTGCCATTGCAGAATATCCAGCTGGGCTGCTCATAAAGTTTCAGAGTAGCAATTTTTTCTTCCATGCCAGTTTTTTCTTCATACTGACTGGGTAGGTGGAGGTTTGCGATTCGGCTTTCTCTGTAAGCTTTGGCCACTCCCTTCATCTGAGAGCAAGGATCAAAATCCAGCACAGCAAACAATTTAATTTCCTTTAGGAAATCTAAGTGTTCTATTTGATTTGGGGCACAGTTATTTGTTACAAGAATGTACCAGTCATAGTAAGAGTTATCCAGGGAGCCTTGGTGTCTGGTCAAAAGTTTACCTAGCTTTAGCCCCTCACTCTCCTTCTTAGTCACCATCCTGTCTTCCTCTTCAGCCTCTTTTCTAGATGCTGTCCAAGTCTTTAAGTTCTCTAGAAACTTTCTGAACTCTCTATCCCGTTGCTTGGGATTGGCAAGAATATTCTTAGAGCTAGCCCCTTCCCTCACAAACAGTGAATTCTCTTTGCTTTGTTTCCATGTTTTATCTGTGTAACTTTGCATCATAATGTAGAAATACTTTTCTTTACATATAGAATGTTTGGGAATAACATCTACTTCAATGACAAATCTATCAGATGATGTATTGTTCTGTAGTAGGACTTCCACAAACCTTGGTTCCCGAATACATGCCCTGGCCTCTTTGATGTCACTGTCTTCAAAATACTTGGTGATCATTACATTGAAGTGATTAACGAAGACATCTTTACTGGTGACTTTCACACCGACAATTTGTCCATGTGGTTTGTCCTCAACTCCAAAATGGATAGTGCCATTGGTGCGTGAATTCATACAAGCTGATGCAAACCGGAAGACTTCGTTGCTAAATTTCATCTTAATGTCCTCTTCTGTGGCTGTTTCTGTGTTTGTGAGGGCTTTGAATTCATGTACTGGGTCTATGAGATTGAGTGGCCCTGTTTCAGGAACTTGGAGAACAGAATGTTCTATGTAGCATTTGTCATCATGGAAAGAATCAAAAAGATGCGGCATGCAAGACATCTGTTCTGCTTTGGGTTTATCACCTTCTGTGTCTTTAGTCACTATGTCACTTAACACATTTTCTCTCAGAAGACTTGCGTATTGATCTTTGTTCTTTCCCATGTCTCTGAGATCTTGATCAGTATTCAGTGAAATTGATTTCTCTTCCTCATTTTTGGTCTTTTTTTGGTGTTCTTTTATTGAGAGTTTTGTATTACTTAATTGTCTGGAATCTTGATTTTCACATTCAGGGGAATTATTCAATTTGTTATACATACGTCTTATCAGAAGTGCTGGACCCCGTGGCAACCCCATTTCTCTAAGATCCTTTTCAGTTAATTCCTGAAGAACCATGCCTGTCACCTCTTCATTGAGCAGGATTTGAGCATATTTCTCATCAATGTTAAGGTCTTCAGTTATCCATTTTTTCACATCTTCTTTGGTCCAGTCTTTGATCAATTTAGGTTGAGTTACTTGTTCATTCATGTCAAAGCTTCAATGTTCCTTGAAAATAGTAATACAATAATATTTTAGCATTATATTTTGTCATTGAAATACCATAGCCAATTATTACCTTATACAAATTATATATAGAAAGATGATAGTTTTCTAGAATAACTTAAAACTCCTTGGTAGTCATTTCCAATTATTGTCCATTTCACTGGCACTTGTAATTGTTATTCTGGAATAAGCAGTAGCTGCTAGCTTGGTGACAACCCTTTTTGTCTGTGATAACTTTCCTTTTCAGACTTCCCTGTGTGGAAGCTGGGATTCTGTAATTTAAAACTAGTGTCTCCAGGAAGAGAATCACTTTTCATAGAATATTTTAGTTAAACTTTATATTAACAGCCACAAAAATCCTGTACTCAAATTGATCAGCAAATAAGATAATGACCTGAATAGGCCAAAGCAACTCTAAGCATACAGAACAATGTGGTGGTACTGTAATACCTGATCTCAAGTTGTACTTCAGAGCCATAGAGACAAAAGCAACATGGATTTATCACAAGAACAGACTCCTAAACCATTGGAATAGCCCAGAGGTTCCAGAAATAAGTCCTACAGCCACGGTAACCTAAATTTCCACCTAAGTGAGAAAAGGATATGTTGGAAGAAGACAACCTCTCCAACAAATGCCTCTGGGAAAACTGGACATTCACATGAAGAAGGTGAATATTTCTAACTCAGCACAAAATCCAATTGAAAATGAGTCAAAAGCTTTAATGGAAGATCTGAAACTGACTAAGGAAAACATACCTAAGATACTGCAAGATTTAGGCATGGAACAAGTTTGAAATGAAGGTATTTTAAAGAGATACCCATGTCTCTCAATTTTACTGTTGAACTATTGGAACATAGGACCCCAAAGAAATGAGAATTTCCCCCCAGGAATCTCATGCTGGGAGAAGGAAAAGGCCCCAGCCAGAGAGAGAACACGCCTCCAAGAAAGAAAGTCACATAATTCCAAAAACTTGTCAGAACACCTTACAGGATGAGACTCAAGCCCAGAGAGTTATGGGTCAGTGGTGGAAGAGGTCTGAGACTCAAGCCCAGTAATGGGTCAGTGGTGGGCGGGGTCTGAGACTCAAGCTCTGACAGTGATGGGTCAGTGGTGGAAGGGGTCTGAGTCTCAATCCCAGTGATGGGTGATTGGTGGTCCAGGACTAAGACTCAAGCTCTGACAGTGATGGGTCAGTGGTGGAAGGAGTCTGAGACTCAAACCCAGTGATGGGTCAGTGGTGGGCGGGGTCTAAGACTCAAGCTCTGACAGTGATGGGTCAGTGGTGGGCGGGGTCTGAGACTCAAGCCCAGTGATGGGTCAGTGTTGGGCGGGGTCTAAGACTCAAGCTCTGACAGTGATGGGTCAGTGGTGGGCGGGGTCTAAGACTCAAGCTCTGACAGTGATGGGTCAGTGGTGGGCGGGGTCTAAGACTCAAGCTCTGACAGTGATGGGTCAGTGGTGGGTGGGGTCTGAGACTCAAGCACAGTGATCGGTCGGTGGTGGGTGGGACCACACTGTGACTGCTTACAGGTGTAAATCCTTGGCCCTCTCTCTTAACTTTAACCTCACTTTAGGACTCTGACAAAGAATAATGAGGCTACATTGAATAAATGCTATTTTCTGCTTTCTACTTTTTTTGGCTCTTCTAATTGGTTTATTAAGGACCTGACTTGGGGCACAGGCTGTGACCCCCAAGTTTGATAACAGGCATAATCAATACCTTTCTCTGAAAAGGACTCCAGTAATACACACACACACACACACACACACACACACACACACACACACACACTCCTAGGGATTGACAGATGGAATGATAAGAAATTTAAAATCTTCTGCATATTTAAGGAAACAATCAATTGAGGGAAGAGACGGTTGTTAGCAACTATATATCAGACATGGGATTGATATCTAGAATACATGAACAACTTTAAAATACCAAAACAAATCATCAAGCCTATAAGTGGGCTAATGAACTGAATAGACAATTTTCAAAAGAAGAGATACAAGATACAAGTGACCAAAAATATTTGAAAAATAATTGCCAGCATCCTTGGGCACCAGGGCATTACAAATTTAAGCTTCTTTGAGATTCCATCTCACCCCATTCAGAATGGCTATCATTGAAAAAAGAAATGACACAGATACCAGACAGGGCGGAGGGAGAGAGGAGCCCTTCTTTATTGCTGGAGGTGGGAGTGGGGGAATGGAAACTGGTATAGCCACTGTGGAAATCAGTTTATCAAAAAACTAAAAACAGAGTTGCCATTATGACCCAGTTCTATGATCCCTAGGTAATTGTAAGACTCTAAGTCTCACAGAGGTATTTGGACATCTTTGTTTATTGTTACACTACAACAATAGCTAAGAAATGGAGCCAGCCTAAGTGTACATCCATAAATGAACAGACTTAAAATACTGTGGTGCACATATACAAATGAATTTTATTTAGTGGTAAAGAAAAAAAATCATTACATTTACAGGAAAATGGATGGAACTTTGAGTGAAGTCACCTAGGTTCAGAAAGACACATGCCACATTTTCTTTCATGTGAGGAACTTAGATTTTTATTTTTATAAAGTGTGTGTATGTGTGTGTGTAACTAGAAAGGGAAACACGAGAAGGAAAGGAGATATTGACAGAGGAGAAGGGAACACAGTGGGGAGGTGACAGAACACATGTGACAGGAAGTGGAGAGAGGGCTACCAGGGGGTCTGAGAAAGCCAGCAGCAGAGGACAAGGAGGATCAGGCAGACCGCTGGGGAGGGGAATCAACGTAAACTAAGTATATGAAAATGCCGTCATGAAACAAATCACTTTGTGTGCTGATTCAACAAAACTAATTTTCAAGATATTTAAGGAAGGTCTGTTTAAATTATTAATGTATGAACCACTAGTTATAAGGTCTAACAGAATATCAATTTAGCGTCACCATGTTTGACATTTCTTGCAAAGACTCACCCAGAGTCTCTCTCTTCTCAAAGCCTCACAAGGAAACAAGAGAAGAACTGAGGCTTGAGAGTACAGGCCTGGGATAGTCCAAAGGAGGAAATACACTATCGATGGGTAGAATATTTATCAGAATGATTGGCATAGGCTGTAGCCTTCCAGCCCCCGAGGAGCTTCCATTGACTTTGTTAAATTTCTCCCTGGTTGTTTTAGTGCCTTGAATTCTCTTATTTTTGGCTTCAATCTGAGGTCATTACCAGTCCCAAGCTAACCAGAATTATGAGCAATAGGCACAGCAATCCCTATAAATGTATTTCAGATGATCAACTCTGGTCCTTTGGAATGCAGTTGGGTATGGTCTCAGAAGTTCCACAAAACACAGTGTATGTATTGTACTCAGAGATCAGTGCTTTTCTCCTCTTATTCACTCAGTAAGAAGTTTGTATCTATTATGTATGAGGCATGATGTTCAAGAAAATTAGTGGTAACCCAAATAGATGTGAAGTTCTTTCATGATACTCATACTCCATTTAAAATGATTAAAGATATAAATGATACACATTACCCAAGCATACGCAAAAATGTTCACAGTAATAAGCTGTGGTAGGTGCAAGACACCAGAAGGGACATCGGACTGGGATATGTAAGGAGGGTGATCTATGAGTAGGAGAAAGTGTGAGCCTGGCTTATGCGCAGTTAAAGGTGGGAGGGAGGAGGGAAACAAGCCTTGGAGGCTGATGGAAGGAGCTGAGTGATGGTCTATCTAGGCTCCCACGGGTCTGCTTGGTAGTTCTAGGAACATGGCATGTGTGCTCTAGCAGTGGACAGTCTCCTCTGAACCAGGGGTCAAGGCATTGGATTGCTCTGGCGTTGTGTAGGACAAAGAAACGCAGACCAGTAGCTGACTCTTTAGCCTGGAGACTGAGGGGCCCACCCCTGACTCTCCTACTTCTCTATATACATCCACAGTGCCCATGTTCTGGTTTGCATCTAGTGTTTCAAATATTTGAGAGGACTGGGAAACTGTTACGGGATGGGAGTGGGCTGATTTGGCAGAAGTAGGTCACCATGAACAGGCCCTTGAAGTTTAATTCTGGCCCCTAGTTCCTGCTTTCATCTCTGCCTCCTGGTCCACCATGGTACAAAGAGCTCCTCTTTGTTGTAGACTCCTACTGCCACAAGGTCCTGCCTAAGAACATGAATCCAAATAAACCTCTGAAACTGTGAGCCAAAATACACATTCCTTTAAACTGTTTCTGTTAGGATTTTGTTAGAACAGCACAAAAACAGCCAATTCAGTCATTTTTGGTAATACTGGGGAAAGGGGCCTTGTTATACCCATTATCAGCACTAGATAGCACTGATAGTATAGGCAGTTATACAACGTCTTCTTAAAGGTTTTACCGAAGTCACTTTAGAAAAGAGGCTAATTTTAAAAATCACTCTTCTTTATATGGGATGTTGAACATATAAATCTCATATTATTTTAAACTTTAGTCTGTTATGGGGCTGGAGAGATGGATTAGTAGGGAAAGGGTCCTGGTAACAAAAAAAAAAAAAAAAAAAAAAAGTTGGGCTCTCATGTGCAATCCAAGCACTAGGTTAGTGGAGACAGGAGAATCCTGTTGGTCAGACCATCTAGTTTAATGGATGAGCCTCAGGTTCAGGGAGAGGCCCTGTCTCAGAAGCCAAGACTGGCGAGTGACTTGATGTCAACTTCTGATGTCAACACGCAGGTGCATACATATGGGCATGCACACATACACCAACTTGTACACACGATAATTTACTAAATAATAGCAAGTCTATATGTAGCTGGGATGGACTGAAACTTGAGAACCTCCTGCCTCAACCTCCTGACTGCCAGAGATTTAGGTATTCCACCAGGCTCAGCTGTTTTTTGTGTTTATATATATATATCAGACAGTTCAAGAGGACTTGCATGCTCACAAGTGCTATTTTTTATCATAATTATTGGTAGTTTGACAGACAGAATTAATCCATCTAATCTTTTGGCCTATCAGCTTTCTAACTCCTTGTTTAATGGTTTCAGCCTCAACTCACTTCCACTCCTATGTTCATACACTTGATCTTGCCATTGTTATTATGGACTTATGGACCAAACTCTGTCCTCTGCACACAAGTTCCTGTGCTCAGAATCTAGCTTCTCTTGCCTAAGAATATGATCTTACTGGAGTACCAAGTTGTTTTATATGCCATTATTTAACCCGAGAGGTCAAAAAGACAAAGCCTAATCCATTATAATTGGTATCATTGCCAAAGAGGGGTACATTTCTGTCGTTGAAAAAACAACTCAATTTTTGATACTTTGTTAACAGCAGCACAAAAAACAGAGTAAAATTATTGTGGTGGTATTGTGTTCCCCAAAATATTGTGCACCCTAATAAACTTATCTGGGATCAGAGACAGAACAGCCACTAGATACAAAGGCTAGAAAATGGTGGCACTCACACCTCTAATCCTAGCACTCCAGAGGTAGAAATCTCTCTGGATCTCTGTGAGTTCAAGGCCACATTGGAAACATGGCTTTAATCCCAGAAAGCAAGCCTTTAATCCCAGGGAGTGGTAGAAAACAGAAAGATATATAAGGCTTGACGACCAGAAACTAGAAGCATTTGGCTGGTTAAACTTTCAAGCTTTCGAGCAGCAGTTCAGCTGAGATCCATTCTGGTGAGGACTCAGAGGCTTCCAGTCTGAGGAAACAGGATATAGTGAGGAGTTGGCAAGGTGAAGTTGGCTGTGGCTCATTCTGCTTTTCTGATCTCTCAGTTTTCACCTCAATATCTGACTATGGGTTTTCTATTAATAAGACCTTTTAAAATTCGTGTTAGAGGGAGGAACTGAGACTGTAGGGACACATGGGATTATTAAACCAGTCCCAGGAACTTAAGACATGCTGGACCAGGGGAAGGGTGTAACTCTGACCTGGCTCCAATAAAAGAGCAAAAGTAGACATACATAGAGTAAACTTGAGAACAATTTGACATGTAGGGATGCAGTTAGGAAGGAAAGAGCAGAGGGAATTGAGGAGGAGGACCAGACACCTTGCACTGAAGTGGTAATGACCCCATGCCAACATATCATCTGATACCCGACGAGTGAGTGGATCAGGGCTAACAGGCAGAGAATGCCTGTTGTGGGCTGTTTTTCTGTACAGTGTGGATATATGTCATTCTCCTTCATTAATAAATAAGCTGCATTGGCCTATGGCAAGGCAGCTTAGACGCAGGTGGTAAATCCAAGGAGAGAGACAGGAAAGAGAAAGGCAGAGTCTGGAGATACTTGAGCCACCCGCTGAAGGAACAACATGCAATGGGATGCAGGTAAAGCCACAGAACACGTGGTGATACATAGATTAATAGTTATGGGTTGAGTTAACTTATGAGAGCTAGATAACAAGAAGCCTGTCATAGGCCATGCAGTTGGTAAGTAATATAAGCCTCTGTGTGTTTACTTGGGTCTGAGCAGCTGCGGGACCATGGGCGAGAGAGTTTTGTTTGGACTGCAGGGGACTGAGAAACTTCTGGCTACAGATGCCCACTATCCTAGCGCTGCAGCTCTTCTCAATCCCCCACTGCTGGGGCAGCTGCCTTGTGACTTTCTCCTGCTGTCTCCCATTGCCATGGGGACCGGAACCCATCATTTTCTGTTCTAGTCCAGCTTTGTCTTTGCAGCTAACTACAGCTTTGCTCTCAATTCTTCCTCCCCTGAAGCCTGTTCTCCATAGCAGCAGATTCTCATCAATGCAGAATCTACTTGTATTTTTCTCAGCCCACTTCTGAATCTTCCTGAACTGTGCTGTACTCTACTTAACTAGTATTCAATCTGTAAACTGCATGCATGCACACTGAGAGCTAAATTTGCTGTGTGATATGGCAGTAATTATTAGTCATTAAGATTGGGATAAAAGAGCTTGCACCTGCCTCAGCCAGATTACTGAGGTAGGGAGGGCTATCTGGCAAAGTGATGCCATTGGAGCCACTGAACCTTGTGAATTTATTGTAATTCAATTTGACACCATGGAAAGGCACAAATATTTTAGTCTATATTTCTTGCACTAGGTGCTCATGACAGTACCTCTGGCTGCTTTCACAACTCATATTTCTTGTGTTAGGTAATACTTGCAGCCTCAGCGCCCTGGTGCATCCTCTTTTCACCATTTTCTCACAACCCATTGATATCACTCTGGTCTAAGCCACATGTTTTTGCTTTGAATAGTCTAACCAGTTGTACAGTAATTTATTTTTATTTTCTGGTTTTGTCCAACTCCCTGACTTATTCTATTGTCAGCATAGTAATTAACACGATTCTGTTTACTGTAAGAGGAGTCACTAGACTGCTCAAAACCTCCCGATGACCTCTCATTTCACTTGAGGTAAAAGCTGAAGTCTCAGTGTTCAAATGCTCTGTCCAGTGCAGCCGCTGGCTTGCCTTGCTGCTCTTTACACACACCCGCCTGCTGCAGAACAGGTCGTACTGGCTATTTCCTCAGACTTAGAGCGCTTAGACTGCTCTCTTCCCAGTGCTTACATTGCTCCTATCTTCACCCTTCAGCCTTTTACTCACACTCACTGAGGCCACTGTTGGTGCCTTTGTCAACACTTAACATTAAATAAGACTCTCTTCTTCCTCCAGCACTCTCATCCATTCTTGCCTGTTCCAATTTTTCTTTCTGAGATCTACACACAATATGTTCTACAATCAGTCTTTCTCATCCTGTTCCAGAAACTAAGATATAACATGTAGAAAGTAAACAGTTTTTATTTCTCATTCATGGGTGAATCACTAGGGTCCAGTAGTTGTTGAATGAAGAAACTGAGATTTTCCTGAATAGCAAAACAATTATATTTCAGTTTTGAAAATTCATGGTTTAGCAATATCTGTGCAGCAAAGGACTGGAAGATCTCTTCATTTATTACCCAGAGACTGGACCTAACTGCAGTTTCTAAGTTAACTATTCACTATGACTAAGAGAAGAATATTTATTTTTTGAAAAGGAAGTTAATAAAAATATATCCTTCAGGGACCTGAAGCCCAGCCATGAACCCTAATTTCTTTTTTTTTTTTTTTTTTTTTTTTTTTGGTTTTTCGAGACAGGGTTTCTCTGTGTAGCTTTGCGCCTTTCCTGGAGCTCACTTGGTAGCCCAGGCTGGCCTCGAACTCACAGAGATCCGCCTGGCTCTGCCTCCCGAGTGCTGGGATTAAAGGCGTGCGCCACCAACGCCCGGCGAACCCTAATTTCTTTATCATCTGTGGTTGCCTTGATTATTGCTCCTGAATGGGCATGTTTATCACTTGGGCTTTTCTTTGGAGGGGGTCTCTTTCTATCCAAGATTCTCAGCTCCCTACAATTCCAAGGACCCTTGCGGTTCTAGGAAAATGGACCCTCCTCTGAAGATGCTCCTGTCATGCTTGATATACTGGCCCTGGTGTGTCTTAAGTGGTATCTTCTCTTGGCCAGAAACCTTTCCCAGCAACTTAATGCACCAACTACTTCCTTATAATATCACAAAGATTGTAAGAACAAGCTCTGAGCTTCCTCTTTTTTATCGGCCAGTAATTACAGCTATTTTTTAAGGTTTACTTGTTTATTTAAAGGCTTTTTTTTTTCATTTTATATATCACCCACTGTTCCCCCTCCCTCCCCTTCTCCCGCTGCTCCCCCATTCCACCCCTACCTACTCCTCATAGGGGGTAAGGCCTTCCTTGGGTATTCAACATAGGCAGGCATACCAAGTTGGGGCAGGCCCAAGCTCCTCCTTCCTGCATCAAGGCTGAGTAAGGCATGGCACCACAGTGAATGGGCTCTAAAAACGCCAGTTCATGTACTCAGGATGAGTCCTGGTCCCACTGTCAGGGGACTCACAAACGGATCAAGCCACACATCTGTCACCTTCATTCAAGGGGCCTAGGGCAGTCCCATGCAGGCTCCCCAGCAGCTACAGCTATTTTTATACACCCTAGCCACCTATAAGGGCAACACATTAGGATGTCCTGCTTACTGGCTACTGTATACCTAGGGACTGCTGTGTATGTTTGCATACATGGGGTATGTGTTTCTGTGGTGTATGTGTGAGGTGAGGGGGCTGGTGGGACCTTTGTCTTTGTTTCACCTCACACAATGGCAGCTTCCCCTCATTGTGTCTCTGCTGTTTGAATTACAGGGAACTAGAAGCATCCTTCTCAAAGATAGCGACGGCCACCTGTTCTCCCCAAGCCTGCTATCATGTTATCTCTTCCTTATTACAGAAGTCTCCTCATTGTTCAAGGGTGAAGATCTGGGCAACTTAGTGATACTCTCACTAAAATTAAAACATTTTTCAAAAGTGGTGGGGTATAGTTCCATGGAAGAGTCCTTGACTAGCATGTGCAAGGTTCTGATTCAACTCCCAGTACTGAGAAAAGAAAGATGTAACCCCTTATAACATTGAAAAGCAATGCAATATTTTGTATGATACCCTCCTTCCTCATATTCTCTCTCTCCCTCTCCCCCTTCTCTCTGTGTCTCTTCCTCCCTCCTTCCCTCTCCCCCCCTCCCTCTCTGTCACTCTGGCCATAGGGCCACATGGTAGACACACACTCTACACTGAGCTACATTCTAATCCCGCAGCTACTGTATTTGTGACACTTGCACTCGACTTGCCCTCTGTCAGTCTGAAGAACATCTTATATGTCTGTGCAACACAAACGGAAGCTATGCATTTAGTTTAGGGTGACAATCGGTTTGGTAAAGAAGTGTTACTAATACCTCGACATAATTCCTTGGCTCTTTTTACGATTTCAACTTTAAATCCAGGGCTGCAGGCATATTTTCAAATATACGGGCCTTTGATGCTGAGCAGAAAGCCACATTGTGGGAATATGGGGGAAGGAGTGTGATCAGGAAAACTGCTCGATCGATGGTCACAGTCCTTCTCTTGCCAGCCAGGCTGTTTCATAGTAGGGGACAATAGGAGGAAAACCGGTGTTGTTTTCCTTCACCTGCTGCAGAGGAAATGCACAGGAAACCTCTGTGTTCACATGGGACAGGGATGCCGGCTGTAGCTTGGAGAATCTTCCACCTATCCTTAGGTGGACCGAGCAATTCTGGGGTTCAGTTTTCTTATTAGTACTCAGTTCTCAAAGAATTTCACTTTGTTATCTGCCTGGTTCAGCCGAGTAAGAGAAGCATGTTGTCATGGCTGCTGACTTCAAGGTGTCTAGGCCTGAGCAGCAGCCCAGGCCTCCTTGTCTTCAGCCTGGCTGGAGCCCAACAGGGCACACCCTGCTCTCACATTTGGAGGAAATGAAACCACAGAGCAGTCAGTTTCATTTTCCTGAAGGGTTATTACAGCAGTGGTTTTTTTTTTTTTTTTCCTAGTCACTACATGCTGGCTGCAAAAGAAAGACTTGACTGCAATAGTGATTCAACTTTTCAACTTTGCAAGTTTCTCTTGGGTTAGATGTAATGTTTGACATATTGTATAATGTGTAGTTTGTAGTTGGTTATACTGTTCTACATGGTTTGCTATGCTCAGATTCTTGACTGTGCCTAGACTTCCACCCCCAGAATATTGTGCATGCTCACTCACCAGGGTATCTGCAGTCAGCACCAGCCCCATCTAATAGTACATGCATGAAAAAGTGATATGATACTTCTTTTTCCTTCTAGAATATTTAATAAGAAATAGCATATGCGTTTGGGAGCATATGCATTTTTGAAGATATGCTTTAGTTTTCAGAATTGGGTTTTGTTTGTTTGAGATAGGGTCTCATATAACTTAGGATGGAACACAGACTCACTATGTAGCTGGGGCTGCCTTCAAACTCCTGATTCTCCTGCTTCAGTCTCCCAGATGCTGGCGTTACGACTGGCACTATAGACTAGCTTTTAAAGGTAGATGTTAAAGAGAGGAAAGGAGCCTTCAAGGATTAGAAACTTACCAGGGCTTTTCTGGAATCTTCTTTTTATATTAGAACTTGAGGTATGTGTTCTTGGAGCTATTTGATCTGGAATGTGGAAGAGTCAAGTTCTGTGACTCACCAGGAAGCAGATATATACGCAGGGCAGAGCTGGTCCTTATGCAGTTTTCCTAAAAGTGTATTTGTTGAGAACACATTACTTCAAACAAACAAAAGCACCAGCAAAATTAACATTACAGTAAATTAAAATGCAACCAAATAGGTTACTGCTTAGGAAGTGTTTATGGTGTGCATTTCCTCTAAATGTTCTATCCCAAGCATTTTTAAACACATACTTTATAGAATAAAATGAAAGGAATTCTTTTTCCCCAGATGGCATCTTTTCCCATGCTTAAACCATTTTAATAAAAATAAACACCCAAAAGCATGTTGCAAGTTTGTTCTTCTCCTCTCTCACATGCTACTTGCACTATGAGGTAAATTTTCAGCTGGTGAACGAACGTCCGGCATCACCAGCCGCCTCTCCCTCTGGGACCAAGCTCCCACTCTGGTCTCTCCCAAACTGCAGGAAGAGCTCAACAACTCCCTTACAGATTTCCATCTCGTTGCTTTCAGTGCTTTCAGAGACTTTTTAAATCGCCCTGGAGGGCCTGGCTTACCAATGCTAATAACATCACACTGGTGATGTTCATCCTCCGCAGTGGCTTCCATCCATTGACAGCGTAAGGCCTTACACGCCCAGGCATGCTCCTCCGGCTCTGCTCCTGTGCTTCCTTCCTTCCCACCCCTCCACACCTCATCTGGCTGCCGGGCCCTCTTCTTGCAGACAGTGCAAGCTCCTGTCAGGGCTCCTCCTCTCCCTGGAATCCCCTGGGATACCCATAGTTCTTGGTTCCATACCTTCTTGGGGTCTTCTTTTTTCTTTCAAATATCAGCCTCCCATGGGGCACTGCTTGGCTGGCTTACTGGTCCCATTTCCCAGTATTTCCTACTCCTTTTCTAGAATTATTTTTTATTTATTGAGGACTTATCACAAACAAATACTTTATACATTTTAACTTATTTATCTTGTTTAATTTGTCTCACCCATTATTCTATGTACTACATGAGACATTATTTGTCCACCATCTATTGATATATATATATATAGTCACCATAAAATATACTGGCTTCCTAAAAATCTTTAAAAACTTTTAAAAAAAAATGGAATACATTCTTACAGTGAAAATATGCATTTCTGAAAGCCTTCTGTGGGTCAAAGGATTTTTCCTCCTTTTACCAGGTAATTACTGAACTTGGCTAGCATGGGATCTAGCTATCTGGGATGTCTTTAGTGTTCCACTCATTAGACTAGAACAGCCTCCAGATTCTATCAACTGGTCACACAAAAAGGAAGTCTGAGGAAAAAGTAAGACGATGAATCAACATGTTTTTTTTCCTGAAGTGCCTACAAGCCAGCGTCTAGTTTCACAATACACTTTCATAGCTTCCTGTTGGGGCCCTCTTGGGGTACTTAGTCCCAGAGGGAGGCCACTATTCCTCCAAGGTAGCCCTGGAAGAGGCCCCTTGGTGTTCCAGGCCTCAGTGCCCTCTGCCTACTTCACCTCCCTGCCAGGGACTTGCCCACAGGCTCACCCAGGCAGGGTCAAAAGCAGTGTCCCTTTCCTGTCAAGAACACTCGGTTAAATATTTAACTATTTACTCCCTCTCTGCTTATCTTGAAGGTTGGGGACAGATTTCCTTTTCGGGTTTAGCCAAACGTGGAAACAAATTTCAACAAGACTCAGTATTCTAGAAAGTACTGCACATCAGGGATTTCCCTCTGCAGCCCATCCCTTCTATCTGGCAGTGAGTGCTGCTGGAAAAAAACTGCTGCTGCTTTTGCCCACTCAAAACCCGTCTGCAGTAGACACCAAAGGGATAGACATATTCTCAGATAGGAGACATGTCGACTCCCTGAATCTCAATCCTGTTAAGTGGAACACCTTGCCTCAATATGATATGAAAATGTCAAAAATTCCCTCAGCATTCTAGCAGTTCAGAATGTAAGACTCAAATCTCTGATATTCAGCAAAGCTTTTAAAATCCGTTGCACTTGACGAATTTTAAGAGCATCTGGACGTGTAGTGTTGGAGTGAAGCAAAATTAAATTGCTATGAGTGGTCTGAACAACTTTTGAGAATGTCAAGTCGTAAATCTTTGCTGCTTAGAGCCCCTTGGCTTCCTGTTGTGAAGAGTGAACACAAATATTATTATTAACCATGTTAATTATTCAAAGCAGCTACAGGAGGCCGGCTCCGGAGAACTTGGCCTTTTTCACTCTCTGGTGCTGAGCAAGACAGACAGGCATGCCTTCACCTCAGGGGTCCTGGGCAGCACCCTTGATCTCCAAGCCTGGAGGAGGAGCTCACTTGCTCTTTAGGACCAGAAAAGAAACTTCCCAATCATAGCTGAAGCCCCGGAGGGCTACACACTTTTTGATGGTCCAAGGAACTGCAGCTAAACACAGACCAAGTTAGTTTTGTTTTTCTAACAAAACAAAACAACAGCAACAAAGACCCCACCAGTTCCTCAGCTCTGCAGCTGCCTGAAATAGACATGAACTGAGAGTTTAAATGGCTAGCTCAGGAGGGCGTTGCCTTTGATGGAGTGCAAGCAAAACTTTAAACAACATCTTACATTATGTAGAAGGTAGAAACTGACATAATCACACTGGACTGTGGGTTCCACTACAACTTTTTTTTTGTTTATTGTTTAATTTCCTGACTCCCTTTGAGTTATTTCTCTGTTTCTTAACTGCCCATTTGACACAATGAGAAACCCACACATTACCCCGACCAGTGCTCATCATCATAACTGTACTTAACGGAGCATTTCCATCCAGAAAGCACTTACAAATTAGTGTCAGTTAAATGTACTCCATTCAGTTACATATAAATATATATGTAATGTGCTGCGGTTATGAATTAACTTAATATTTTGTACATAATAGTTCATTTATAAGACTGTATTGATATAAAAAGTACAGCTAGGATTTTAAGAAATAGCTTATAGCTTTCCCATCATAGGCATAAAAATGAGGAAAGATTTAATAATTGAGAAACTTACCAGAATTTCCCTGAAAGCTTTTTTATTCCAGAAACTTGGAACCGGTCACTCTAAGCTGTATTTTCTTATCTTTTATTCAGATACAATTCTAAGGAAAAGACCGGAGCTGTTCAGCTGCTCTGCCTTCCAAGCCCTGCCTCTGACGCCTCTGGAGCAGAATCAGAATGAGGAAGTAGTTTCAGTTTTGTTTTAATGCACAATCTTGAAGAGAGTTCTTTGTAGGGCTGTAGCCCCGTGGTAGAACACTAACTTAGCATGCATGAGACTCTGCGTTTGGTACCCAGTACTTTAATAGATAAACAAATAAATAAATACGTTACAAAAATCTATCAGTAAATATGAACCATGGAGAGCAATTATTCCCCAGGCTACATTTTTAAGTCACAAGAGCTAAAGTAATAGGAGAGAACACGAATACAAAGAAAACAGAAATTCCAGGAACAAAACACAATCTTGGTGTGAGCTGAGCACCAGTTATGGCTTGAGTCCTACCTCCCCCAAATTCGCATCCCAAAGTTCTGACTCTAAGAACATGGCTGTATTTGGATGTAAAGTTTATTTTTCTTTTTAAAAAAGTTTGGACAACAAATGGAAATTACATTATTGATAATCTTTTAGGGCTGATTTATGGACAAAGCTGAATCTGAAACAATGCAGATGCCTTTACTGTGGGTTTTCTTCTTGAGTTTATAATTTAATTGCATTTCTCCCTTCACCTTCAAATCTCCCCTTACATTGCTCTCTGCTGTCTTTCAAATTCATGGCCTATTTTTTCCTGTATTTTTTATTGCATGTATATGCATATACATATGTATTCCTAAATATAACCTGTCCAGTCCATAATAATGCTACCTGTATGTGTGTTTTCAGGGGTGACATTTGTCACTGGACATCAGTTGGTGTGCTCTTCCCTGGGGAAGGCCATTTTTCTCATTCCCAGACTTCCTCAGTTGCCTATACTTCTGTGAGCTTTAGATTCAGGAGTTTTGTGGATGTGTCCATTGGGAAGGGAGAGCTCTTTAGGGATGGTGGCAATAGCAGGATACAAGTGATCTAATAGGAGAAATGGGGAAAGAGAGACTCCTTAGGGAGGGCAATGCAGGTAAATAGAAGAAACAGAAGAAGGTGGGAGGGAGTTATGAAAGGGACTAGCAGGATAGAGTTGATCTGAGAGAGAAAATGGGAAAAGAGAAGACTTTTGAGGAAAGGGGAAGAGAGGTAAATGTAGAAGAAGGAAAGAGGTGGGTAATATAACAAGGAGAATGTCTGAAAAGTCACAAGGAATTATACTAGCAAAGGGCTTTTGGACCTCTCTGGTTCAGCCAGTCACAACACACAGCTCATCTCATAGGCTCAGGCTGTCTCTACTGCATCAGCTGCTGCTGTCCTTGGTGTCTTGGAATCTCCAATGTCTTGAGATCACTACTGCAACTGTGGCCTCACCTTCACCAACAAACCCCTGAACTCTCTTCAGGGACACTAATACTGTCACATGGTGCCAATTCTCAGCTTCTCTCCATGACTTTCTCAATCTTGTGCTTTCCAATGCAACTGAGGCTGTATCTTCACTAGTGGCCTTGTCTGGCCTTTTATGGTGTCAAACCTCAGCTTCTTTCCATGACCCCACCAAATCCTGTGCGTTTCATGCAGCCAAAACTAAGTACTACATCTAACACTCTTACACATTACCAAGGTCAGCTACTAGCTTGAGATGCAACCTTGACTCTCTCTGGACCACAGTTTCTGTGTGCTAATCCTGAGGAAACACTTCCAAAAAGATTTCAGCTCAATGATAATTGGTCTCTTCTTAATAGGGCTGACCCCAGCTTCAGTTGTCCCAGTAAAGTAAAGACTTTGCTTATGTAGGCCGGTAGCTTATTCATCATACACTATTCTTCAGTCCCAGGTGACCGTAAAGCACAGGAACTTAACTGAAATACGTCATGTGAACAAACCTGATGATAGAGTCTGTACTTCCCTCTGAAACTCCACAAGTCAGGCCTCCATCATCTACATACATCTGGCTCTCAACTTCCAGGCTCCTACAGAATAGCCCACTAAGCTTTGAACATTGATGGATTTTTTTTTTACTCCAAAGTTCCAAACATTTCTACAGTCCTCCCCCAAACACCATAGGTAGGTGTGCCACATGAATAGCCTGCTCTTTGCTACTAATTTCTTTCCTAATTGGCTTTCTATTGCGTAATACAGTGGTGAGCAAATACAGCTTGTTGGCTTATATGTCCTGATCACCTTGAGTCCAGCACTGAGGGAAGTGAAGGCAGGAACTGAAGCAGTGACTTTGGGAAGTTTTCTCTTTCCAGTTGACTCCGGTTTGTGTCAACTTGACAAAAACAACCCTCATAAGCACACCTCCCTTAAGGATATGAAAATAACTGTAGAAGAACTCAGACAATGACTGGAATTTGCTATAAATTCTCTAAAAATGTCAAATGAAACAAGCTCTTACTAGCTAAATCTAAGAAAATTAGAACACCAAAACTAACTGTAGAAATATACTGTAACCCTTTGGATGACATAGAAACCGTACAAGTATAAATAAATCAGGAAGTGCAAAGATCGGTGAGAAATACTGTATGTATTTCATAACATTTCCAATTTTCATCTTCACAAAATACTTTCTAATGACAAAAAGAAGAAAAGCCAGCATTACTGAGGGGAAGCCTAGCCAGAAAGCCGTTTCCACTGGAACTTTCAACTCATCAAAATGAATATCATCTGTCAATGATAACCATGCATCATCTAGTTTGGTGGTCCACTTCTTCATCAGCCATCATGTGAGGAGTGAGGATACTCACAGCACCCTCCAGAGTATTGGGAGCCTTGTCATACTCCTCAGCTATGATGGTCTTACACTTTTTTTTCCACTTCTACCTTTGAATTTTGGATCTGGGAATCTTGGCTAGCAGAGTAACAATACCATATGTTGGACACTGATTCAGAGCACATATGACCTTCTGGAGAAACTTGCCCCAATCTTCCAATATAGTGCCACCTCATATGTGTTATAGCCAAGTCCTAAAAGGTTACTGCTGTTCTATCAATCCAGCTGCTTCTGAATGTTAGGAGGTAAGACCATGGTTTCCATGAACAGCACCCACTGCTTTATTTCCCCTGCCTCTATGAAGTGTGTTTCCTGCCATGGTATCTTTTTCTGGAAAACCATGAATGAATTTCTTCTTTTTTTTTCTTTTTTTAAATTTTAACTTTGGTTGATTCTCAGTGGCTTTCATATCATGCATTCTGATCCTATTTACCTCCCAATCCCCTCACATCTGCCCTCTGCCCTTGCAACCTCCCCCAAAAACAAAACCAAATTTAAAAGAAAAACCAACAAAACAAGAGAGAGAGAGAGAGAGAGAGAGAGAGAGAGAGAGAGAATCTTGTTGTAGAAGTTATAGTGTGGCCTGTTGAGTCACACAGTTCACCAGACATGCCAGACTAAGGAAAGAATATCTATTCCTTCATCTGGATTCTATAAAGTGATAGATGTCTATCATGGGGATGACACAGTCCCACACCAATCTGTTAAATTTCCAACTCTGGACATAGGCTGAGGTGCCTGTTTAACATGTCAAAGGAGACCTGGCTGCCAGGTTCTCCCAGCATCCCTCAGTCCCTACCAGTTACAGGGTATGACTTTCAAACCCTACCTTCTACCCTGAACTCTCCAGCCCAGGGGTTGGGCTGCCCTTCCCCCAGAGGCTCTTCCCTATAATCCAGATAATACATTTGTACCTTTGGCATCCTGGCTGCTGCACCTGATTCCCCCTCTCCCCTCTCCCCACATGGCCCAGCTCAACCTGGTCATGCCCACTCTGGACTCTCCCAGATGTCCCTGCCTCTGGCTACGCTCTCCCACATATCTATAATAAACCTTCTCCTCCACCATACCTAGGAGCGGTCATGTCCTTTTCCCTTCTTCTTTCCCTCCCCTCCCCTCCCCTGCCCTCCCCTGCCCTCCCCTGCCCTCCCCTCTCTTTTTCCTTACCCTTTCCCTCCCTTCCCCTTCCCCCTCCCCTCCCCCCTCCCCTTCCCCCTCCCCTCCCCTCTCCCTTCCCCTCCCCTCCCCCTCTCTCCCCTCCCCTCCCCTCCCCTCCCCCTCCCCTTCCCTCCTCTCCTCCCATCCCCTTCCCACCTCACCTCCCCTCCTCCCTCCCCTTCCCCCTCCCCTCCCCTTCCCACCTCACCTCCCCTCTCCCCTCCCCTCCTCCCATCCCCTTCCCCCTCCCCTCCCCTTCCCTCCCCCTTCCTTTCTCTCCCCTTCTCCCTCCCCTTCCCTTCCCATTTCTTTTTTTCATTCACAATCCACCATCTAATGCCTGTGTTTGCATCAAAGAGCTACAAGCAGGGACTCCTGGGCTGTCCCTGGATTTTCAGCTTGGCTTGATCTCCCACTAGTTGCATGGCCTACTTGACTGTCTGCCAGTCTTCCTGTTTTCCAGCCTGGACATTAAACCCTCATTTCCTTTACTCCAGCAACTCCAGCAGCAATTCTCTCCTGGCACTGGTCTGGTTCAGTAGTTTACCAATAAAGACTCTCTCCTGAATAACTCCTGAATCCTCTAGAACTCTGCTGCAGTCTCTTTAAGATGTATTCACTCTTACCCTGTATATATGCAAATAGATATATTTATTGCGTGCTGTGAGAGTTAATATTTGTAACTGATAACTGTGCTCATCTTGGCTAGGCTAACAAGGTTAGCAATATTTTTGTTTGTTTGTTTGTTTTTGCTTTCTTGAGACAGGGTTTCTCTGTGTAGTTTTGGTGCCTGTCCTGGATCTCACTCTGTAGACCAGGCTGGCCTCGAACTCACTGAGATCTGCCTGCCTCTGCCTCCTGAGTGCTAGGATTAAAGGTGTATGCCACCACCGCCTGGCAGTCAGCAATGTCAAGCAACAGATTTCTGTCATTGAAACCAATAAACCCTATGAATTTATTGTTATCTGGTAAATTCTGACTTTGAGAAAGACGTGTAATAGTTCATGTTTCTGGCATAGTGCTCTTACAGCAGGCTTTTTAGCATGGATTTAACTTATGCTCTCTTTTCCTGTTGGTTCACAACAGTACCTCCATCTCATCTTCTTTTATACAGTTTAACTTCCAGGTCAGAGGTTAACATGGAGGATGCTAGTTGCATATTCCTTTCCCTTTGCAATCCCCCCTTCCACAAGCCAGTTCCTGCTGAGTGGGCGGGCAGCATCTTGGCCTCGGTACACACTTTCATCTTTGGGTACCCACAGCAGTGGCCACACCTCTGCAGTAGCCTGCTGACACTCTCCTCCTTTCTCTTGCTACTGGTGGGCAGGAGACCATCAGTGTTATGCAGTAAACACTTGAACAGACTGAAAGTACCAAGGCAAGGCAAGCTCTTTTTGAAAAACGGGGGAACTATGACCCAAACCAGGCGAGCAAGCACACCAGGCCAGGAAGTTCACTTGATTTGATTTTAAAGCACCTAGTAACTATGTCTTTTCCACATTCGCCAGAACCCAGCCTCATAGTTTTTCATGGTTGGCTGGTTTTAAAAGAATTGGCACGAAGGAAATAAAGCAAGGTGGGTGGAATGCAACAGGACCTTTGCATAAGCAGTTGTAGTAGGTAGGGAAGCTGAAAAGAATTGCATAAAAGTTTTACAGTGTGGGGGAAATTTATAAAATATTGACCATTTTTTATTAAAAAATAATAATAGTTTCTCATTATCTAGAATCAGGACCATACAATTGCTCTCCCACAAATTCATCTTTGGTTCTTCTGTGCCCCCACTGTATTAGAACAAGGGCCTGCAACTTCAGGCCATAGACCAAATCCCCTTATTGGGGACAGAGTTTAAGAAGCCATCTATGCGATGACTCAAAAGCTCTCAATTTTTGTTATCTGGCTCCTCCATGCTCCTTGTACATATACCAAGCTGAACCAAACATAGGATATGGAACTTCCTTCCACTCCTAAAATGTTTTAGAAAATCAGTTTCTCCTTTGTTCTGGAATTGTTCTCAGACTCCTTGGGAGACTGCTTGGGAGACTGCTCCAAAGGCTGCTCTCTGAGGAGACTCCTCTGCCTTCTCTAGCAACCCTAGCACAGAGGCTTCTCCTGTCTCCCTTCCTACCCATCTACCCCTCTTATTCTTACTCTTTTTTTTTCCCCAACTCAATCAACTTAAATGGGTTTTATTTGCTTCCCACTAACAAATCTTTATTTCCATTCATGAGAGCTGTAAGTCGACCATATTCAGCTTCCTTGCCCAGTAATTCAAAGGAAAACCCCAAAAAGATTAGTAAAGAAAAATGTAGGAATTAACACCCCCTAAAGTTTTAAAAAATATGTTTAAGGTTGAAAAGTGTTTTAGGTTTGTACTTCCTAGTAGGAAAACATTATCTGAATGAAGACCCTAACGGCAAACCTCTGTAAAATGCTTCAGCCGCAGTTGATGCAGCAGGGCAGGGAGAATCTTCTCAGCGCCCCAGCTCTCCCGATGAGGTCAGAGGTGCACTGGTTTGTATCATTGCAACATCCAGTAAGTGAGCTGCTCTTCATTCAGCAAGGGCTCTGTTCGGCATTACACTTGACCTCCAAACTTGGCTGACAGTTTACTGATGAGATTCATAACCTTTGGGTTGCACTAATATTTCGATGTATTTGCTGGGTTCTGGGCCACATCCTGGGAAGCCACCATGACTTCTGGATCCTGCATGGCTGCAAGAACCGATGGATCACTGAGGATTTCACTGAGTCCAGGCATTCCTGCCATTCCAGGCATGCCCCCCTCCCATTCCGGACATTACTCCAGGGAAATTACCAGGCATTCCTCCAGGAGCACCACCTGGAAAAGAGCCATGTTGAGTTCCGGACTGTCTTCTGGTTTCTTCTTCCCTCTGGGCTCTCTCTTCTCGAGCCTTCTTCACCCTTTCTAGCCTTCCTTTTATCTCCCACTCTTCACGCTTTCGCTCATAATTTTCTCTGATGTTCAGCAATTTTTTGAGCCCAAGGTTGAACCTCTTTCAGCATTGCACTGGCATCCTGGTCGTCATCCAGTTTACAGGCAAGGGTAAGATCGTGAGCTGCTTCTTCGGAGGGACCCAGGAGTCTGTGTGCTTTCCCTCCCCATTTGTATGGCTGGGCGGCATCAGGGTTTATTTCGATGGCTCTGTCACAGTCTCAGATGGCAGCATTTGGCTTCTGTAACTTGGCGAACACACTGGATCTCTTGGCATATAAATTGCTAAGCGAGGATTTAGCTTGACGGCATCAGTGAACAAGTCAATGGCTTTCTGCAGCTCACCGTCGTTTAGGGCTCCAGTGGCCGCCCCCTTCTTTCCATTTGCTTGATCCATCATCTCCTCAGTGATCTCTGCATTTTCCTCTCCCATCTCTCAAGGGGCATACGTGTCTGGCTCAATTACACCCTCACTGTCAATTTCCAGATCACTCTCCTCACTCATCTGTCTTTATGTTTTCCTCTGTCTTATTATCTCTTTTTTCTTCCTCGGTATTTTCTTCTGACTTAGTTTTATGAGTAGCAGGTGGTACTTTACCCTCCCCTCCCCCGCTGCCGCCCCTGCCTTCCATGCTCTCCACCCAATCCCCCAGGAAACACATTTTCTTGGTGTGCAGGACACTTGGATCCTGCTTACACATCTTCATGAAGGCCCGAAGCTCGCGCTGACTTTGCGGGGATTCATGGTTGGAAGGCAGGAGGCTGGAGGCGGTGGGCAGTGGTGGAGACCCGAGGCCAGGCCCCGGGCGCGGCTCAACATGACCGAGTAGAAGGGCTTATTCTTCTTCTCAATGAAGCTCCTCTCTAAGCTTGAGGGGATGCCTCTCCTTCCTTTTACAGCCCTGTTACATTTAGATCTCCATGTACTATATTGTTTCTCTCCAATGTTCCCCCATGCACCTTGAAGTCGAACCATGACTCTGAGGCCCCTAGTGGTGGTTTGAATATTGGCACACAGAGGCTCATATATTTGAATGTTTAGTCACCAAGGAGTGGCACTATTTGAAAGGATTAGGATTAGGGAATGTGGCCTTGTTGGAGGAAGTATGTCACACTGGGTGGGCTTTGAGGTTTCAAAAGGCCATGCCAAGCCCAGAGTCTCCCTCTCTTGGTCTGCAGATCAGGATGCAGCTACTTTTCCAGCATCAGGATGCAGATCAGGATGCAGCTCTCAACTACTGTCCCAGCACCATTCATGCTGCCATGCTCCTCACCATAATGACAAAGGACTCACTTTCTGAAACTGTAAGCAAGTCCCCAATTAAATGCTTTTTTTTTTTTGAGTTTTCTTGGTCATTGTGTCTTTTCATAGCAATAGAACACTGACTGAGAAACCCTTTCAGTTTTGATAAACCTCATACCTGAAGATACTTGTACACTGTGTGAAGATGTATTGCTGTGATTGGTGTAATAAAAATCTGAAAGTCCAATAGCTAGACAGGAGGTATAGGCAGGACTTTAGGTCAGAGAGAACTCTGGGAAGAAGAAAGGCAGAGTCACCAGCCAGACACAGAGGAAACAGGATGGGAAGTATGGTAATGAGGTAATGAGCCATGTGCCAGAATGAAGATTAAAAGATACGGGTTAATTTGTTATAAGAGCTAGTTGAGAATAAGCTTAAGCTAAGGCCAAGTTTTCATAACTAATAATAAGTCTCCATATCATTATTTGAGGGTTGGCCGCCCTGACAAAAAAGTACAACCATAGAATTAGGGATTATGTTTCGGCTTCCTTTCTTGACTAACCAGTGTTGTTAGCAATCATCTTTTGTCATATTTAACACACTGATGAAAACAGGATACAGAAATTGAGCAAGTATGGCAGGGACCCCGAAACAACAGTTTTGTGAATGACCTTGCTAGAGGGCAGGAGTGCCAGAAGAGGGGTCTTGTTTCTTTGTTATCTCCTCAATGAGCACTCCCCCACTGAAAGTCTATATATGCCCATGTGACTAAAGCTGAGAGGATTCACCTGGACACCTTGTTAGGCCAATTGGACTGACCAGCCCATCCCCTCCCTATATTTTACCCTAGTTTCTGCAACAAGTCCTTTTAAAGACTCCTAGAGTAGTGGTTCAATGGAACCCTTTTTTCTGGGACCTCTCACACCCCTGCTATACATGAGCTCTGTTTTCTCTCACCTTCTCTCTTAAGTGCCCGTCTATGAATCCACAACAAACTTCTCCCTAAAATTCACCCTCTATGTGTTAGCTAGCACTCAGGCATTCCCACCAGCATGCCATTAGGGACCAAGAGACAGCAGGACAGGTCATCATCAGCCACTAAAGATGCGACATTGTCGCCAGGATTCACACACTCTCCCTAAGTGCATGCGCTAGAAAAGGCAAGTATCTTCTCTCCCCACTCTTTTCACTTTCACTCTTGCTCAGGGGCAGCCTCTGCACTACACACTGCAATAAACCTCTCTAGTGAGATCTGTTGCATGGTGTGACTTGGTGGTACCCCTTGGCTCCAACCCACCTAGGCACCTTCAGCAGCTAAATCATTACACCATGGCTCTGTGAATTTCATGATTTAAATTCATAAAACAAGAACCTGAAAATCATTAGCTTTGGGAGACTTAGATGGGTGTTTAATTTCTGAAACACTAGCTTCTCAGGAAATGCCCCTTTATTCTTAAAGACACCCTGGTATTTATGTATTACCATGTTTGGGCACTTATTTCTGTATCAATTTTTTCTAGGGAGATGCAAACAAATACTAAATCACTACAGATAGACACCAATGGTAGACCAAAGTATGATTTCACCGATGTTCAATTTAGTGAGACCAGAGTATTTTGAGCTTGCTTATAGGGCATGCGTGAATCGTTACCTACAGGAGCATGGGTAACCCCTAAACAACTACATCACCATAAAGCCCCACCCCATTATGTATAACAATGTCATGGAAACTAACTGATGACCAGTTAGTTTTTGACCAATCTTCCACTTCCTAGCACTTTTTACTTGGAGCCAGGGGAGGGAGAATCTCAGGTATAAGACTCCTGAGCACTTCCACCCTTTATCCACTTCCTGGGCAATGTCAGTAACTCTGTTGCCATTACAATAGACTTGGCTAGTGTAATAGTCTCTAGTTGTGAAGTATAGCAGAGGAAAATCCCCAATGGGGTCATATTACCTCTGGAGAAAAAAAATGCTGCCACACAACAGTTTCTTGATTAAAAATACTTGGTACCCAGTTGGAACTGTTTGGGAAGGATTAGGAGGAGGTGAAGCCTTGTTGGAGAAGGTGTGTCACTGGAGGAGGGCTTTGAGATTCCATGGCATTCCCTGTATGCTTCCTTCTCGTGGGCGGAGATGTGAGCTCTCAACTATTACTCTAGTACCAGGCATACCTGCCTGCTGTCCTCCCCACCATGATGGTGTTAGGCTCTTAACCCTTGGAAGCAAGTCCAAGGTAAACTCTTCTATAAGTTACCTTCATCACGAAGTCTTACCACAGCAGTATAAAAATAACTAATGCATCACCAAATTTTTCTTTCCTTCTTTCTTTTTCTTTTTAAAACTGATTTTCCAATCACATTCCTTCCAAGTTCTAATATCCAGTTAAGCCATTGTTCACAGCTCAGGAATAGGTATACAACTACATATCCAGAAATTTCTCATCCCAAGCATAGTTAAAAACCAGGTGTGTTACTCAAATGTTCTGCCTACAGGGAAGATTTTCCTTCACAGCTGTTTAGAATGGGACTGTCATGCTACAACTGTCCACTTTTGGGTGATGCCTTCACACAGAGCAGAACCATTTATAGATCAGACCCAAATATTTGATTTTTTTTAGTTGATTGTAAAGAACTTTATATAAGGCCACCTGTGATGCCTAGGAGAGAGAAGGCAGGCTGCCGAGAATATGAATAACATTTTGAATAGTTGTGCTGTTAGGGTTTTCTTGGATTGCATTGCCCTTTTTTGTTTGTTTAACAACCTCAATTTAATGATAGAGTATTGTCACACATACCCAAACTTTTATCTTCTTAAGTCAAATGACATGCAGTTCATGCTGGGCAATTCAAGTCTTATGATAACTTAGTGGCACATGATTAAGCATTTAGTCTCTGTAAATATCCAATAGTAAGTTAAAAGTTAGTTCTCAAAAGTAGAGTAGTTACTTTTGAAGGCTATCCGGGCTTTGCTCCAAAATCTAGAAGACTTGCACTGTTATTCACCTGCATGTGTCTGCTAAAGATGGAACAGTGTCTATATCAGCCACTGTCAAGCAACTTTGGATCTGCTGGATTATACTGCCTAAGTGGCAGGACAATTTGCACAGTAAGTCTGGATCAGTTACAGAACCATCTATGATCTGTGCCCACTGAAAAATAGGAGACTTTCAGGGTAGTGAATGCATGGACTTTAGTTACACACCCAGATGAGAAGTCCATTCACAGGACACTGTGCCTCTTTTATGACCGGCTCTAATACTGTGTCCTTTAGTTTAGAAAAGTTAACTTGATATGATATAAACTTTTGGACTCCTATCAATTTCTTTAGAATAAAAGACCTCTAAATTTTTGTTGTATTTATTTTCTACTCTCTGGTATCATTGTAGTGGACCAGTGTAATACTTTGTGTTGATTAAACTATGACATAAGACTGGAGAGCACACATATTCCTGAGGTCAGAAAGTGAAGCTATATTGTTAGCCCTGACAACTGAATGCAAACTGCCTCATTGGAATGTAGGGTCAGGTACAGAGAAAGCATTGTTCGTCATATCAAAAGCTTCATACAGGATACCAGGAGATGTGTTAATTTGTTTAAGCTATGAAGCCATATGCAGTATAGTGGCTACACCTGGAATGTGCTGGTTTGGATGAGAATGGCCCCCAAGGCTCATATATTTGAATGCTTAGTCATCAGGGAGTGGCACTATTTGAGAATAATTGGTAGGTATGGCCTTGATGGAGTAGCTGTGGCCTTGTAGGAGCAAGTGTGTCACTAGAGTTGGGCTTTGAGATTTCAAAAGCCCATGTCAGCCCAGTATCTCTGTCTCTACCTGAGGATTAGGACATAATTCTACTTTTCCAGTACTATGCTTCTGCCATGATGATAATGGACTAAGACTTTGAAACTGTTAAGTAAGCCTCAATTCAATGCTTTTCTCTTATAAGAGTTGCCATGGTCATGGTGTCTCTTCACAGTAATAGAACATTAATTAGGACAGAACTTGGTACCAGTGACTGAGGTGTACTGCTGTGGCAGACCTGACCACGCTGTTTGTTGGACGAATACGGAAGATTTTTGGAAATTTGGACTAGAAAAGTGGTTGGATGCTTTAAGCAGGGTTTAATGAGCCATCCTAGTAGGAGCATGGGAGACAATGGTTGAGGGCAATTTGAAATGTAGGGCCCTAGCTCAAGAAGTTTCCAAGGGGAAGAAGTAAGCGGCCTAGAGACCTGTTCTTTCGATATTTTGGCAAAGAATGTGGCTGCTTTTTTGCCTGTTTCCTAAAAAGCTACTTGAGGCTAAATTTAAGAGTTTTGTATTAATGGCATTGGGAGAGAATATTTTAAGACAGCCTAGTATTGACTGCATCCTCTGATTATTAGCAATCACTCTTATATAGCTCTGTAATGAAAAAGATCAAACTGAGCAAAGAAAAATATAAAATGTACAGTTTGAGGAAAAAAGGGAGCACCAGGAAGTGTAATGGAGCAAAGTCTAGTGCTCAGGAAGACAAAAATATAAAGAAAAGCCTGATGCTTAATGAAATAAAGTGGGTAGTGACCTCAAGGCAAAGTCAACTCAATTAAGTTTCCAACTTATGAAGAAGAATTAAAGAAAATATCAACAGTGAAGGAAGCTATAAAGAGCAGAAAATAATTATAAATATAATTGAACAAGATCCAGCCCCATCAAGCAGCAGAAGTTGACAGCCTTGGCTATGTGGTTCTGGCTTTAGAGTCAAAAATATAAGAAAAGAGTTGTGGAATCTTCCTCTGTGGGCAAGGAAAACTAGTGAGGTCAAATGTGTGTCAGGGGTGTCCCTGCATGGAGGCCCATAGAAGCATATGAAGTTCTATGAAGGGGAAGACAGGATTGTGTAGGAGACCCCAAGATGTTGGAGATGCCAGAATCCTGGAGTACCTGCCAAGAAGAGATACAGACCAGAGGAGGAGCCCAAGAAATAAAAATGTGTTGAAGTCAACAAAGCTGAAAGAAGTTGGAGATCTGAAGAATACTTTGACATCAGACATAGAGATACAGAACTTGGAGTTAGCCCTGCTGGTTTTTGGCCTTACTTTGGCTCATTATTTCTTTACTATGCTTTCTTCCCCCCTTTAGAATGGTAATGTATATTCTGTGCCATTGTATGTTGGAAGTATGTGATCTGCTTTTTGATTTTTATTTTACAGGGGTGACAGTTAAGAGGTTACCTTAAGTCTCAGAAGAGACTGTATTTTTAAAGTGTTGAGACTTTAAAATGAAAGATTATGGGAACTTTTGAAGTTGGACTAAATTCATTTTATATTATGATATGGCTATAAGTCTATGGGGGCCAGGGAGTAGAATGTGGTTTGAATGAGAATGAACCCATAGGTTCCTATGTTTGAATGTTTAGCCATTGGGGAATGGCACTATTTGAGAAGGATTAGAAGGATTAGATGTAGCCCTGTTGTAGTAGTTGTAGCCTTGTATGAAGAAGTGTGTCACTGAGGGTGGGCTTTGAGGTTTCATAATCCTATGCCAGGCCCAGCCTCCTTTGTGCCTGAGGATTAGGATGCAGCTCTCAGGTCCTGCTCCATTTCCATGCTCACTGCCAGGATGAAAATGAACTATCTCTGAAACTGTAAGCAAGCACCCAATTCAGTGCTTTCTTGTATAAGAATTGCCATTGTTTTGGTGTCTTTTTACAGTGATAAAACAGTGACAAAAACAATTACCAAGTCAAAACTATAACAATCCATTAGACCTCAATCTTCTTATGCCACCTGTCTTCTTCACAGGGGGATGAGCTGAGGCAAATGGGGAATTGGGAGACACCACCACTCATATCCCTCAAGAACTTGGGAGCACCAGTCTTAGCACTTATTCTAGGTATGATATGTTGGCTTCATTTTACTATTTTTCTAGACAATTATAGTGGCTTTTACTCAGAATATGGAGAGCTATAATAACCCTCACTCATCAGGTCAACCTCAACTATGGTTGTTTCAATTATGCAATACTGAACTAGGATAATCACCAAGGTTGAGTTTGTAGAACCACTGACTCCTTATGAACCAGAAGTTAGTTACAATTTCATTGATCTCTTGACTTTGTTTTCTTTTTTAAAATATTTATTTATTTTATGTGTGTTGGTTGCCTGCATGTATGTCTGTGTGAGGGTGCCAGATTCTCTGGAACTGGAGTTACAAACAGTTGTGAACTGCCATGTGGGTGCTGGAAATTGAACCTCAGTCCTCTGGAAGAGCAGCAATGCTCTTAACCACTAGGCCATCTCTCTAGCCTCACTTGTTTGACTATCATAAGTGTCTTTTTTTCTGGCTGCAAGGCCACAGTGATGTGATAGAAATTAATGTAAGTTGAGAGTCACTGTGCAGCAGTCCTCCAAATGTCTGTTTTTCTTTTTCTGATACACTCTGATAAAAGGCTCTAAGTTTCTTTGGCTAATGATGGGATGAAGAGTAAGAGTACAGAGATAGGCCCAGTGGCGGCGGCCAGCAGAGACAGACAGGCCCGGCCCAGTGGCGGCCCACAGAGGCAGGTAGGCCTGGCGGCAGTCCGAAGAAGTAGACAGGCCCGGCAGAGGCAGGCAGGCCCGGTAGAGGCAGACAAGCCCTGTGTGGAGGCAGGCAGGCCCAGCAGGCGTCGGCTAAAACACAGTTGCAATAAAGACCAGAAACTGAGCTATTACCCGCTGAAGAGCTATTGAAAACAAGTTCTTAATCAAGAGCTTGGAACAGGGACACCTTTAACCCCAACACCCGGGGAGGAAGCTATCTCCATGGGACAGAAACAGAATGAATCTGAACACTCTGTCTGAGGACAACCCAGGGCCCAGCTGCTGATCCTGCGAAACCCAACAACTTGGAGGTGTTGGTGAGACTACCCTGCTCAACTGAAATCCATCCGGGAGAGGATTCAGATCCTTACAGTTTGAAGTCTGAAGAAACAAGATCAGCTGAGGAGTTGATGAAGGAACAAAACATGACCTGGGAACACAGAAGAAGGCACTGCCCAGCCACCAAACCAGATTACCAGAATCATAAGTATATACTTCACCGACTGAGATCAGCTGCTCCTGAAGAAACAGCCCAATAGCACCAATTTAATCAAGAACTCCTAGTGAACCAAGAATAAAAATTAGAACAAGAGAGGCACTCTCAGACACAGACACCACCTGCACCAAGCAGAGGAAGAGATGAGTAGACGCCAGTGCAAAAATACAGGCAACAACATAAAGACCTATATGGCAACATCAGAACCTAGTGATTCTACACCTGCAAGACCTGAACATACCAAGACAGAAGAAACAGAAGAAATCAATCCTAAAAATGGCTTTAAGAAGATGATAGAGGCCCTTAAAGAAGAAATAAAATATTCCCTTAAAGAGGAAATGAAAAACTCCATTAAAGAGGAAATGAAAAACTCCCTTAACGAAATGGAAGAAAAAACTAACAAAAATGGTAAGAAATCAAAGAAAGCCAAGAAAAAGCAATTAAACAGATGAAAGAAACATTCCAAGATCTGAAAAATGAATTTGAGACAATAAAAAAAACACATGCTGAGGGAATGCTGGAAATAGAAATCCTGACTAAATGAACAGGAACTACAGAAACAAGCATAACCAGCCGATTGCAAGAGATGGAACAGAGAATCTCTGACACTGAAGAAACTATAGAGAAAATAGATTCATCAGTTGAAGAAAACACTAAAGACAAAAAAGTCGTAACACAAAATGTCCAAGAAATTTGGGACACCATGTAAAGACCAAACCTAAGAATAATAGGGATAGAAGAAGGAGAAGAATACCAACTCAAAGGCACAGAAAATATATTCAACAAAATCATAGAAGAAAACTTTCCTAACCTAAAGAAAGAAATACCTATGAAGATACAAGAAGCTTACAGAACACCAAATAGGCTGGATCCAAAAAAAAAGTTCCCTTGCCTCATAATAATCAAAACACTAAACACACAGAACAAAGAAAAAATATTAAGAGCTGCAAAGGAAAAAGACCAAGTAACATATAAAGGCAAACCCATCAGAATAACACCAGACTTCTCAATAGAGACTATGAAAGCTAGAAGGTCATGGACAAATTTTATGCAGACACTAAGAGACCATGGATGCCAACCCAGACTGTTATACCCAGCAAAACTCTCAATCACCATACGCGGAGTAAACAAAATATTTCAGGATAAAACCAGATTTAATCAATACCTTTCCACAAAACCAGCCCTACAGAAAGCACTAGAAGGGAAAATCCAACCCAAAGAAGCTAAACACATCCATGAAAAATCAAGCAATAGATAATCCTACACCAACATACACCAAAGAAGGACAACACAACACAACCACAAAAAATAACAGGAATTAACAATCACTGGTCATTAATATCCATCAATATCAATGGTCTCAACTCACCTATAAAAAGACACAGGCTAACAGAATGGATAAGACAATAGGACCCATCCATCTGCTGCATACAAGAAACACACCTTAACTTCAAAGACAGACACTACCTCCAAGTAAATGGCTGGGAAAAAGCTTTCCAAGCAAATGGACCTAAGAAACAAGCTGGTATACCTATCCTAATATCTAATAAAATAGACTTCAAACTAAAATCAATCAAAAGAGATCAGGATGGACATTACATATTTATCACAGGAAAAATCCACCAATCGAAGTCTCGATTCTAAACATTTATGCTCCAAATACAAAAGCACCCACATTCATAAAGGAAACACTACTAAAGTTTAAAACGCACATCAAACCCCACACATTAGTAGTGGGAGATTTTAACACACCACTCTCACCAAAAGATAGATCTACCAGATTGAAACTTAACAAAGAAATAAAGGACCTAACAGATGTTATGACTCAAATGGACTTAATAGATATCTACAGAACATTCCATCCTAACACAAAAGAATATACCTTCTTCTCAGCACCCCATGGAACCTTCTCAAAAACTGACCACATACTTGGCCACAAAACAAATCTCAACAGATACAAAAAAATTGGAATAACCTCCTGTATCTTATCAGACCACCATGCCTTAAACTTAGACCTCAACAACAACAAAAATTATAGAAAACACACAAACTCATGGAAACTGAATAATGCCCACCTGAAACATCAATGGGTCAAGGAAGAATAAAGAAATTAAAGATTTCCTAGAATTCAATGAAAATGAAAGTACAGCATACCCAAACTTATGGGACACTATGAAAGCAGTGCTAAGAGGAAAATTCATAGCTCTAAATGCACACATGAAGAAGATGGAGCAATCCCATACTAATGAATTAACAGCACAACTGAAAGCTCTAGAACAAAAAGAAACAAACTCACCTAGGAGAAATAGACGCCAGGAAATAATCAAATTGAGGGCTGAAATCACCGAAATAGAAAACAAGAGAACAATACAAAAAATCAATGAAACAAAGAGTTGGTTCTTTGAAAAAATCAACAAGATAGACAAACCCCTAGCCAAATTAACCAAAAGGCAAAGAGAGAGTACCCAAATTAACAAAATCAGAAATGAAAAGGGAGACATAACAACAGACAACGAGGAAATCCAGAGAATCATCAGATCATACTTCAAAAACCTGTACTCCACAAAAATGGAAAACCAGGAAGAAATGGACAATTTTCTGGATAAATACCACATACCAAAATTAAATCAAGACCAGACAAGCCATTTAAATAGACCAATAACCCCTAAAGAAATAGAAACAGTCATCAAAAGTCTCCCAACCAAAAAAAGCCCAGGACCAGATGGTTTCAGTGCAGAATTCTACCAGACTTTCAAAGAAGAACTAATACCAATACTCTTCAAAGTGTTCCACACAATAGAAACAGAAGGAACACTACCAAACTCTTTTTATGAGGCTACAATTACCCTGATACCCAAACCACACAAAGATGCAACAAAGAAAGAGAACTACAGACCAATCTCCCTCATGAACATTGATGCAAAAATACTCAACAAAATATTGGCAAATTGAATCCAAGAATACATCAAAATAATTATCCATCACGACCAAGTAGGATTCATCCCAGGGATGCAAGGATAGTTCAACATATAAAAATCAGTCAATGTAATACAGCATATAAACAAACTGAAAGAAAAAAAACACATGATCATTTCATTAGATGCTGAAAAAGCTTTTGACAAAATCCAACACCCATTCATGATAAAGGTCTTAGAAAGATCAGGAATACATGGAATATTTCTAAACATAATAAAAGCAATTTATAGCAAGTCAACAGCAAACATCAAATTAAATGGAGAGAAACTCAAAGAGATACCACTAAATTCAGAAACAAGACAAGGCTGTCCACTCTCCCCATATTTATTCAATATAGTACTTGAAGTTCTAGCTAGAGCAATAAGACAACAAAAGGAGATCAAAGGGATACAAATTGGAAAGGAAGAAGTCAAACTTTCACTATTTGCAGATGATATGATAGTATACATAAGTGACCCCAAAAACTCTACCAGGGAACTCCTATAGCTGATAAACTCCTTCAGTAAAGTGGCAGGATACAAGATCAACTCAGAAAAATCAGTAGTCCTCATATACACAAATGATAAAAGGGCTGAGAAAGAAGTCAGAGAAACATTACCCTTTACAATAGCCTCAAATAATATAAAATACTTTGGGATAACACTAACTAAACAAGTGAAGGACCTTTTTGATAAGAACTTTAAATCTCTAAAGAAAGAAATTGAAGAAGATATCAGAAAATGGAAGGATCTCCCATGCTCATGGATAGGTAGGATTAACATAGTAAAAATGTCAATCTTACCAAAAGCAATCTACAGATTCAATGAAATCCCCATCAAAATCCCAACACAATTCTTCACAGACTTGGAAAGAAAAATACTCAACTTCAGACCCAGGATAGCTTAAAGAATCCTATACAATAAAGCAACCTTTGGAGGCATCACCATCCCTAACCTCAAACTCTACTATAGAGCTATAGTAATAAAAACAGCTTGGTACTGGCATAAAACCGGACATATGGACCAATGGAATCGAATTGAAGACCTGACATTAATCCACGCACATATAAACACCTGATTTTTGACAAAGAAACCAAAACTATACAATGGAAAAAAAGAAAGTATCTTCAGCAAATGGTGCTGGCATAACTGGATGTCAATATGTAAAAGGTTACAAATAGATCCATATCTGTCATCATGCACAAAACTCAAGTCCAAGTGAATCAAAGACCTGATCATAAATCCAGTTACACTAAACTTAATAGAAAAGAAAGTAGGAAGCACTCTTGAACATATTGGCACCGGAGACCATTTCCTAAATATAATACCAACAGCACAGACCCTGAGCACAACAATTAATAAATGGGACCTCTCAAAATTGAGAAGCTTTTGCATGGCAAAAGACACAGTCAATAAGACAAAAAGACAGCCAACAGAATGGGAAAAGATCTTCACCAACCCCACATCTGACAGAGGATTGATCTCCACAGTATATAAAGAACTCAAGAAAATAGACATCAAAATACTGAACAGTCCAATTAAAAAATGGGCTAAAGAGCTAAACAGAGAATTCACAAAACAAGAATCACAAATGGCTGAAATACATTTAAAGAAATGCTCAACATCCTTAATCATGAGAGAAATGCAAATCAAAACGACTCTGAGATACCACCTTACACCTGTCAGAATGGCTACGATCAAATCACCAATGACAGTCAATGTTGGAGAGGATGTGGAGCAAAGGGAACACTCCTCCACTGTTGGTGGGAATGTAAGCTTGTACAACCACTATGGAAATCAGTATGGCAGTTTCTCAGAAAATTAGGAATCGAACTACCTCAAGACCTAGCCATCCCACTTTGGGCATATACCCAAGGAATGCTGATTCATACCATAAAGATACATGCTCAGCTATGTTCATAGCAGCACTATTTGTAATAGCCAGAACCTGGAACAACCTAGATGCCCATCAACTGAAGAATGGATGAAAAATGTGGTACATATACACAATGGAGTACTACTCAGCAGAGAAAAACAATGAAAGCATGAAATTTGCAGGCAAATGGATGGAACTAGAAAAAATCATCCTGAGTGAGGTAACCCAAACCCAGAAAGACAGTCATGGTATGTACTCACTCATAAGTGGATTCTAGATATAAAATAAAGAACAATCAGACTACAACCCACAGAACCATGGAGGCTATATATATAGCATGGAGGTCCCTAGGACGACTGTGGCTTATAATACATTTCGGTTTACTCAATTACTGAGCAAGCCTCAATGAAACATCTCACTATTAAGATAAGAATACATACTCTATCAAGATGATAATAGAAAAGTAAATAAATTAATTTTAAACAATAAAAAATAAATAAAATAGAAAAATCTGAAATATTAAACAAACAAACATTTTACTAAAGTTAAAAACAGGGAGAACTAGGGACTCACTATTCCTCTCCACATTCTACTCTTTCCCTTGTTTTATGTATTTTAAATTTTTTTTATCAGTGGATTCTGCTGGAGTTTATCAGTGGATTCTGCTGGAGGATCCGATGCAGATAAGCACTGGAGGGCTCCTGTTGCAAATCACCTTCTGGAGCAATGGAAGGATCTTTCTACTAGCACGTGGAGGAGACCTGATCTAGTGTTGGTGTGGCCCCGGAGTTTGGTTTATGTCTTTCCTCAGGACAATGAGGTTCCTCTTTGGATTCCTGAGCACTGAACGCACCCTGTGGCTGCTGCTGAAGCCCAACATGACAGAGACCTAATGGGTCATCATGAAAAAATCTACCCTTCTGATGCCAATGGAGATTGAGAGCCCAATATGGCCAGCTTTGGCAAGCATTAATGTAAGCCTAGGAACTGTAGCCATGAGATTGGATTCTCCAGAAGAGCTGCCAGCCAAAGTCATGCTCGGATCACGAAAAACGGGCCTTGGCAGTTTGTGTTCCTGGAGTTGTATCCATGTCAGTGGATGTCCACACAATCCAGAAGAGAATTTGACATTGCTGCTGCCACTGTTGCTGTTATAACAATGGTGCACACCACTGCTACTGTTTCTGGGATTACCATTTCATAATTGCTTACTACAGCTAGCACAATGGAGACCCTGGCAACAAAAGTATCTACTACAGTTAGTTCATCTTTCATTCTATTGGGCATGATAAATTTAATTCAGTAGTGATATACATCTCGATTGGCTTTGAAAATTATAAATTTATAAACTCAAGTTCCAGTTGCTTTTGGGATACTATCTTACAAGAACTCCAGCGTATAGTATGGCTCGATAAGGAAGGGAATGGCTCAGTTGCCTTTAGCCTACTGGCTATGGGTGAGATAGGACCTCTGTAGGTCTTTTCTGTATTGAACACACAGATTGCAAGCCCAGTGCCACTTTGAGATCTTTGGCAGCAATTAAGCATGCAGCTCACACACGATTGAGCCAATATCATAATGGTATTCAGAGACGGGTAATGCCTGGGGGGGGCACTCAACAACCTAAGGCAGAGCACCTGTGTGGCCTGGGCAGGCATCTCCATGACAGGTAAGGTGACCTGCTGATGTCCCATGCAACCCAAGTCAGAAGCTCATTTTTATTTTATTTTATTTTTTTTAAATTTTATTTATTTTACAATACTATTCAGTTCTACATAATAGCCACAGATTCCCTTGTTCTCTCCCTTCCTGCCCCCCTCCCCTTGCCCCCTGACCATCCCGCATTCCTACCTCCTCCAGATCAAGGTCTCCCCCGAGGACTGGGATCGACTTAATAGACTCAGTCCAGGCAGGTCCAGTCCCCTCCTCCCAGATTGAGCCAAGTGTCCCTGCAGAAGCTCATTTTTTAATAAAAGGGGGACCTGCAGGGCTCTGGCCCCCGTTTTGGGTAACTGTTGCCTTGCTTGTGGACCTTGACCTTGATATCCTCCCAACGCTAATTCCCTGCCAGGTTCCACCCTCCTGAATGCCTAAGGGAAGCTCCTTGTCTGTGTATCCTGAATAATGGGCATTAACAGCTTAGATGCAAGATTGTAAAACATCAGTAGCGAACTTCTGCCCTCCGGGGTCCTCCCATTGTGCTGTAAGCCTGTAATTAAGACCTCCTACCCCCTTCAAGAAATGACGTTTGACATTTAAAATTATATATATTATATATATATATAAAATTATATATATATATAATTATATATATATATATATATATATATATATATATATTTGAATGAATACTGCGAGTGTAATCTATGAATACCACAAATGTGATTAATACCATGAGTGTAATTTAAAAAATAAAAATAAAAGAGTAAGAGTACAAAATTTGGTAGTGGATTATTGTCTTTCTTTGAGGAGACCTACCCTCTGCTTCACCCAAGAGATTCTGGTTTGGTTTGGTTTGGTTTTAAACTGACTCAAGTACATAAACTGATTGAGAGGCCATGGCTTTGTGTTTATAATTCAGACTTGGTTCACACAATCTAGAGATTTTCTGTCTACAGAGATCAAATATGAAGTTAGTAGGTTCCCTGTTTCATTTCTAAGAACACCATATTAGACTCGGTCTGGGTAACTACACTTACTTTATCTTTGGCCATTTTTAATATCACTATTTGGCTCTGTCACTCTGGGATTCAAGTAATTCATTTTATTCAGATTTCCCAAATCAATGTTAGCTGTTCTGACTCTGAGGTCTATTCTACAGATAAGGCTTTCACAGAGTTTTTCAAGTGCATCTCTCTAAACTTATTGCTTTTAGTAATTAGTGAAAGCTATGTGTTCTCATTCTCATAATGTGAGTGGTCACTCCCAGGCTAACACACTGTTTCCCTTAGACCTTTAACCTTCCTGTTGCAATGTAGGCCTGCACCTTTAGGCCAGATCTCATATCAGGCCATGCCTCTCTGCCATTTTCCTTGGAACTGAGAGTCGAGAAGCCCTCTGTGCTGTGATAACAGCAGTCCTAAAATTATGATCCTAACCCGTATCTGGATCCACCATGCTCTTTGTCATATATGCTATGTTGAACAAAATTGAAACATTGTAGAGGGTGAACAAGCCCTTGTGCACACAGATAAGCAATGGAGAAGCCAGTCATCATTCAAAACAAAGAGCTGTTTAACCTGTTCTCCTTCTAAATCCTGGGACTGGATGTAGTTTACAACTTGATGATTCATTGCTCTCTGATGAGCCAGGCTCCACCGTATCTTCCAGAATGCATGCTTTACTTACACTAGACCCTTCTCCCCTAAAACCTTGAGCATTACTTCTAGGCTGTAGAACTCATCCCTGTGAGAGATGTCATTTGTACTTGACAACAGCCTAATTGACTTCTATGTCATCTTAGGGCCAGGCCAAATCCTGACTTCCACAGGGATTGTGTTTACTCCAGTCATTCTCCCTAGACCCTTATCTTGATCATTGTTTCTGAGTCAAGAACCCATCTTATGGATGTAGTCACGTAGACTTTGTAAGAAGCTTCAATGTAAACGTGTCTTGAGCTTTGCTGTACTCACAGGGCTGAGTTAATTGTTATCAGAAATCTCCCCCTCCCCAATTGTGCTGTACTTTAAATATGGCAAAACTATGCAAACTGATGTTAGACTCTAGAAGTCCTGGCCCAGCACTGGTGCTAAAATCAGGCTTAATCAAGTTTCATTCTTGTCTTTTCTTGGCTCATTTCTCTGCCATCTGTAAAGCCTGCAGAGAGCCTCCACACTTTTTGCCATTCCTAAAAGGTTTTTAAAAGTCAGATTTCTCCTTTGTTTCAGAGAGTGGCATGAGACCTCAAGAGGACTGCTGGAGAGTGTCTGAAGGCTGCTTTCTGAATGAGACTCCTCTTGCCTCCTCCCACCATCTCTCTTACTCCTTTCTTCCTCTCTCTCTTTCACACTTTCTGTACCCTATTCTTACTCTTAATGAAGCTCCTGTCCATGCTTTGAAGGGAAGCTGCTCCATCCCTTTAAAGGCCCATCATGTTTAAATCTCCATACATTGTATTACTTCTGTCTAATTCACCCCCTCACCTGAAGACCCAGTTACAGGCTTGAAGTTCTTTCATAATAATAAACCTCATGCATCAATGAAATTATGAGTTATGTATCAGCTTTCATTCTGAACTGACCACTGCTGTTATTTTCCACTATATTTATCACTTTTATTTATGCTACATCCTGGCATGCCCAGCCTTGCCAAGCCATTCACAAAGTTTAAAAAAATTTAAATTATTATTTTATTTTATGAGTATGGGTGTTCTGCTTGTACGTATGTTTTTGTACTACATGCATGCCTGGTGTCAGCAGATGTCAGAAAAGAGTTTCAGATCCCCTGGAACTAGAGTTACAGGAAGTTGTGAGCCCCCATATGGGTTCTGGAAATCAAACCGTGGTCTTCTGGAAGAGCAGCCACTGCTGTTAACCACTGAGCAATCCCTCCAGTTCCTAGTGACTCACAAATTTTTGCCAAGTAAAAACCATGATGATGATGATGATGATGATGATCACTATTTAATAACACTAGCAAACCTCAAAAAACCATTAGACATATTACTGATTCTGCCCACTGCCACATTGTAGTATCTCTTTTCAGAGAATCCATGTCAATAAATTCATCTCAAACCAAACTCTATCTTTCTGTCACCATTTCTCCTATTATCCACTCCTAGGTATGTCCCAGAGCTTTCTGTCTTCGTAAAATCTATTTAAAGGTATGTACTCACTCCTAAGTGAATATGAGTTGTAAAGGAGAACCATGCTACAACCCACAGACCCAGAGAGGCTAAGTAACAAAGAGGACTCAAGGCAGGGCCCTTGAGTGTTCTTTAATTCATGAATTTCACTGAGGGGAAGTAGAATAGGCATTGCCAGTGCATGGGGGAAGGGCCTGGGAGAGGGAATGGGGAAGGGAACAGGGAGATCAGGTGTGGGGAGAATGGAGGGAGAGAGAGTACTGGGAGAGACAACTGGAATCAGGGGCATCTCTGAGATGAGCTAGAAACCTAGAGCAATGAAAACTCCCAGGAATCTACAAGGGTGACTCTAGCTAAGACTCCTAAAGATGGGGGATATGGAGCCTGAACTGACCATCTCCTGTAACCAGTCAAGACTTCCAGTGAAGGGACTGGGACCCCAATCCAGCCACATAACCTTTGACCTATAATTTGTACAGCTTACAAGATGTGCTGGGGTAAAGACATCACAGAAATTGTGGGAGTGACCAACTAATGACTGGCAGAATTGGAGACCCATACCCTGAGAGGGAGTTCACCCCTGAAGGCTGGGACCCAGATGCAGAACACCCCAGAGACCTAGGACAAAACCAAACAGGACTGGCAAAAAAATCAGTGAAATGATTCCTAATGATATTCTGCTATATATATAGATTGGTGCTTAACCCAACTGTCACCAGAGAGGCTTCATTTGGCAACTGGTGGAAACATGCAGAGACCCACAGCCAAACATTAGGCAATGCTAGGGGAATCCTGCAAAAGAGGGGAAGGAAGGATTGTAGGAGCCAGTGAGGTCAAGGGAATTACAAGAAAAACTCACAAAACAAAACAAACAAACAAACAAAAAAAACAAAACCCAAAAACAGAACAAAACAAAAGAACCCACTAACCTGGGCTCATAGGAGCTCACAGAGATTGATCTGACAACTAGGGGAGCCTGCATGGGACTGGTCTAAGCCCTCTACATATATGCTACAGTCATGTAACTTGGTCTTCATGTGAGACCCCTAATAGTGAGAGCAGGGGCTGTCTCTGACTCGGTTACCAGGTTTTGAGACCCAATTCCCCTACTGAATTGCCTCATCCAGCCTTAATAAAAGAGGAGTATCCTAGTCTCACTGCAACTTGATATACCATGCTGGCTGATATCCATGGGAGGCCTGTCTGTATCTGAAGAGAAACAGTGGATGGGAAGTGGATGGAGTATGAGACGGGGAAGGGGAGAGGGGAGAAACTGGGAAGAGGGGAGGGAGGGGAAACTTTGATTGGGATGTAAAAACAACAATAAAAATCTATTAAAAGACATTGGACTGTGGTGTGAAAAAAATCACAGAATGTAAACCCAAACAAGATAAATTCATTGCCAAGGAAACATTCTTTCATGATTCTAGATTTAATGCCCTGGCCCAGATATAACATCTCAAAATATGTCAAGATTATGGAGCTGCCTTAGAAGAATATTTAAAAAGTGATCACAAGACTTAGAGAGGAGAATAATTTATAATAGACATATTTTATCCCCCCGGAAATTCCACTACTGACTTATTTTTCCTGACAACTCCTCAGAGGATATTCTACAGCAATTTAAGAAGCTCAGGAATGGCTGTTTGGTGAAGGCCAATGTCAGTTGTAGGAGATACAGGCATAGAACTAGGCTAGGTAGGGCTAATAGTGTTTTAGAATGGCAGTGTCCAAAGGACAGCATTTAAATGAGAAAGCTGTGTAGAACAAGAGTGAATCACAAGAGCAGACTGACTAGGACAAGCTTGTGGTTGTCTAGGGTTCTAGTGTGTTTCTAGAAATAAGATGCATACAAATCTATAACTATACAAAATATATACAATACAAAAAATATAGCCTGACCCACTTGGTTAAAAAGATTAAAAGTAAGATAGAAGTCATTGGACAGTAATAATGCTATAACTATTGTCAAAATCTAAACTAGTTAATAGATCCAGATTCCATGCCCCAGCAAATAAATATGATTAGTCTTAGGGCCATAGGAGAGGGAGGGTAGTGGAGCGCCAGTGTCAGTCCATCTTACAGTCAAGATCAATTCACAAACTCACATTGGTTATTTCTCCTGTTCTTAAGCAATTGTGACAGGCTCACAATATTCTTACTTGATTTCACCACTTATGGGACCAGAGCCACTAGTAGATAGGACTGAGTAGAAGTTTCTGGAAGCTGAGTAGATGTGTTATAACCAGTATTGCCAATGCAATAAATAAGAAGTAATTCTCCTTTCTGAAGAGATGCAGAAGTTAGGATTCCTTTCAAAAACTCTGAGGAAGAATAAGTTGTTATGCTTAAAGTATTTCCATTCAAACCACCTGCACAGCTACTTCAAAAATAGATGAGTCAATCATGTGGTAGTGGGCTACTGTCACCTTAATGAAATGGCAGTCTTAGTCACAGCTGCTGTGCCAGATTTGGTATTGGCACTGAAACGGCTAAAGCATTTAGTTAAACTTCTATCACTAATGACAACCCAAACCAGTTTACTTTAATACTGGGGTGAGATCATAAAAGCCCACAGAGGTTTTTATGCATTATAATTAAGAGATTCATTATATCTCTTAATACAGTCTAAAAGGATCTAGATCATGTTAATATTCCACAGGACATCGTATTTGTCAACTCTTTGGTTTACTTACTAAGTTAGATACATGCCAACGTGCTAGATGATATATAACACAAATCCAACCTCACATCAGTGGAGCGTTTAGAAACCTTATGACCTGTGAAATCCAGGATTTAAAGAGCTCTGTAGAGCCAAACAATCTGCTTTGCTACTGGAGCAGACCTCATGATACACATGGTGGATGCAAATGCTGTGTATGTTCCCAGAAATGAGGCATGTTGACAATTTTTCGGGATTCTGGAGTAGGAACAGGACTTTTGTACAAAAAACTACTTGTTTGATAAAGACTAGAACAGAAGAAACCTAGGTGCCTAACCATGCGGAGTGAGTGATAATATGTTTAGAGTGTCCTAACACAGACAAGATGGTCCCTATTTTAGTATGTGTGCTGTTAGAGAAAGCACAGGGCAGAATATTATCAGACCCAATGAGTCATGAGAACAATCAGATGAAATGGCAGTCTGTAAAATAATGCGATGATGTGTCCACATCACATCTGAACAAGTCCAGAGGTCACAAGCAATGTCAATAATGGGTGGCATGGAGTTCCACATAGCCTAGTTCAGTTGCATTGTTGCTTTTCTCTCAAAGTATTTTTATGGCATCACAGATATTCTTTATGACTAAATGAGACATGAGATTGTAACTCAGACTAGGTTCATAAATGAGTCAACTCAGTATGTTGACATTAACAGAAAACAAACACTTACTGTAGAAGAGCCATACTTAACAATAATCTTGACAAAAATGATGAAGAAAAATCTTTCCAGTGATAGAGTACTGACACTAATCATTCATTCATATGTAGGACTAAGTTGTTCAAAATATGAATATTCATAAGACCTTGAGCCATAGTCTTTGGTGGGGGCGCAAAATGGAAATACTGGAAACAAAGACATTTAGGGAAAATGCATACACAGAGAGTTTTGGGAATGATTTCCTACTGTGAGGATCCCTTTACCTTGTGTTATATATGTCACGGAACATCTCCTAAGAAAAGGTGTGGAAACTGGGGAGATGGTCTAGCCTGGAAAGTGTCTGCCAAGGAAGAGTGAGGACCTTAGCTCTGAGCCCCAGCATACACACACAAAAGCTGGACGCAGCAGCATGCTTTGATTCAACATTGGCCTGGATTTCTTACAAGGTCATTTAGATGAGAAGGTATGTAGGTTGGGAAATTAAAAGTAGAATTATTAACATGATTCAAACTAATATGATTGTTGAGAGATAATAGTGATCCAGATCAGTGTGGTGGTGGAGATGCAGAGAAGCTGCATCTGAGAGGTGAAAAGCAAAACCAACAGTGTTGGAGGATGAATGCAGGGGTCACATGAAGACAAAGGAGTCTTAGACTTTTCATATTTGGGTTGTATAGTTTGATGCCTGGTGAGGTCATTTATAGAACTGGAAAGGAACACTGAAAGAATACATTTGGAAGGGAAATAAGTTAACATGTGGCTTCAGAGACTGAGATGCCTTAAAGAAGTGAAGTCTTTAGTACAGTGTGTGTGTGTGTGTGTGTGTGTGTGTGTGTGTGTGTGTGTGTGTGTGTGTGTGTGTGTTGCAGGGTGTTTTCCTGGAACCCAGAGAAATGCACTGGGTATGAGATTAGAGTTTAAGGTTTATTTGCAAATAGTAACTGAAAGCATTTATATGGAGAAGTTACCTAGAAAAAGATTAAAGCACTAAGGGGTCTAAAGAGATGGCTCATCAGTTCAGAGCACTTGTTCCTCTTGCAGAAGACCTATGTTTGGTCCCCAGCACTGACATGGTAGCTAACAATAATCTCTAACTCCAGTTACAGAGGATACAGTGCTATCTTCTGGGTTTTGTGGGCACTATGTAAGCATGTGGTACACTTACATACATGTACACAAACCACCCATACATATAATATCAAATAAATAGATCTTAAAACAAAGGAAAAGAAGAGTGCCTGAGACTTAGCTGAATATTTTATGGCCAATGAGAGGAAGGTGAACAAAGGTAGAGCTGAGAACAGACAGGAGGGGCACGGCTGTGAGTGTTGACTGCTTCTGAGGTCTGATCAATACTGGACATCAGCCCATAAATTTTGTTCATTTAGCTTTTAATATACTCATGTTATTTGTGGATTTCTGAGACAGAGTGTGGAGCTGAGACTGAAGCTGAACTTCGGATGCCCCTGCCTTCACCTCCGAGTGTTGGGATTCTAAGTGTATGCCACCACACTCAGCTTATCTGGTTGGTGGGGATTAAACCCAGGATATTCATGCTAGGTGTGCTAGCTAGTTTTATGTCAACGTGACACAAGCTAGAGTCATCAGAAGAAGGAGCCTCAGTTGAGGAAATGCCTCCATGAGATCCAGCTGTAAGGCATTTTTTCATTTAGTGATCAATGGGAGTGGGCCCAGACCATGGTGGATGGTGACATCCCTGGGCTGGTGGTCCTGGTTTCTATAAGGAGCAGGCTGAACAAGTCATGAGGAGCAAGCCAGTAAGCAGCACCCCTCCATGGCCTCTGCATCAGCTCCTGCCTTCAGGTTCCTGCCCTGCTTGAGTTCCTGCCCTCACTGCTTTTGAAGATGAACTATTAAATGGGACTGTGAGTGACATAAACCCTTTCCTCCCCAAGTTGTCTTTGGTCATGTTGTTTCATTACAGCAATTGTAACCCTAACTAAGGATTACACTAGGCAAGCATTATACCAACTAAACCACACACCTGACCAGCCCATATATTTATCAACATGGAGATTGACTGTGACTGTCCAGAAAGCTGTGTTGATAGAGTGATGGAGCCATGTTCCACACAAGAATGAATCTAAGGTTGAGTAGAAGGTGTGAAAATTGTGGCATTAAATAGAGAAGACTAAGATGTTCAACCATGATATAAGCTGTAATAGGATTATAGTTTGCCAGAAGTGTGGGAGATGGAGATTTGAATGAGGAACTCTTTATATTTTATTTAAAATACCATCCACTACAGTTTGTTTTGAAGGCAATGGCAAACTGTGAGTTGAGAGGAGAGGTTACTTATACAACAAGAAGAAAAGGAATTATGGGTAGTGAAAAGTTCTTGTTAGGTAACAGGGCAGAATTCAAAGCTGAGGTACAGCCATCAGTCCCATCTATGACAATGCAAGAGACAATAATCAGAAATGAGATACAAAGCACAATGTTTTATTTGAAGAAAATGGAATTTCTATCTGGGGGTTTGTGTTTTCCTTTTCTTTTTTCTATTTTTTATTATTTAAACAATTTTAAATGTAAATATATTTTGATTGTATTCTTTCCCTCCCTCAAGTTTTTCCAGATGCTCTCCTCCTACCCACCCAAGTTTAAATTCTTTCTGAAAAAATAAACCAAAACAAAAACTCAATACAACAACAAAAATCCCTAAAACCTAGAAAATAAAATACAATCCCCCCAAAAGACCAAACTGTAACCAAATAAACACACACACACACACACACACACACACACACACACACACACACTCACACAACTCTGGAGTTCATTATTTGTTGGTCAACTATTGAACATGAAGCCTGTCCTGGAGTGGTTGATATACTCATTGTTATTCTGTTGGAGAAAACTGATATTCCCCACTTCCAGTAGGTATAAATGACAGTTTAGTTGTTAGTATTTACCTTAGTGGCTAGGTTTTCATTATTCATTAATTCATTTTATTTTAAATATAACAAAATAAAATATAGTAAGATGAAAAAAAAAGCTATCACATCGAAATTGAAGAAAGACAAACCAAGAGAAGGGAAAGAGCCCAATAGAAGACACAAGAATCACAGACCCACTTGTTCACATGCTCAGGAATCCCATAAAAACACTGAAGTGGAAGCCATACTATAAACACAGCGGACCTGGTGCAGAGCCACGCGGACCCTGTCTGCCTCAGCCTCTGTGAGTTCATATGAACTCTGCTCAGTTGATTTAGAGGGCTTGTTCTTCTGGTGTTCCCCATTCCCACTGGTTCTTACACTCTCTCTGCCTTCTTTTCTATAGGGTTCCCTGAGTTCTGAGGGGAGTAAGTTGATGGAGACATCCCATTTAGGGCTGAGTGTTACAAGGTCAATCATTCTCTGCATAGTATCTGGCTGTGGGTCTCTGTGTTTTTACCCTTTTGCTGCAGGAGGAAGCTTCTCTGAAGATGGCTGAGCAAGGCACCTGACCTATGAGTACAGCAGAAAGTCATTAGGAGCCATTTTATCCCTACATCTTTTCCTTTTTCTTCTTTTTTTCCATTCCTTTTTCTCTTTTCCTTCTTCCCTCCCTCTCTCCCTCCTTCCTTCTCCTTTTCTCTCTTCCTTCTTTTTTCTTTCTTCCTTTTTTTTTTTAAAAAGAACATTTATGTTTGTCTGCACTATCTAGTTTCAAGTTCTTCATTGCCCAAACAAAGTTGGGTATGGGTTCCATCTTGTGCAGTTGGCCTTAAGTCAAATCAGTTATTGGTTGGTTACTCCCACAAACATCTTACAGGTAGTACACTGTTTTAGACAAAGGGTTTGTGGCTGGCTTGGTGTCCCCATTTCTCTTCTGATAATATGCAGAGTACATTTCTCTAACAAAGACACTGGAACACAAAAGTGAAGACTCGATACAGAAATCAGCCACATTCAATGGGTTGAGTAGGATCTTTCTTTGCAATGGGGCTTTGTGGTCAGTTTGTGGAGAGCAACATATACTCTTGGCAACTGCTTGGATTGTTTGGGGATTCCTGTGGGGCACCTTTGGTCAATAATTCTGTCAGATGAAACCCAAACTTGTTACTGGAAGCTTCATTTGGTGACAAGAGATGGCCAGCTGGGACTCTGTCTCCCCCTTTATTTGGTGATTTCATTTAAATGGCCTTCATGTATATACACATATATATTTTAGGAGGTGCTGTGGGATGTTCTGTATGTTAAATGTGTTGCTCTGATTGATTAATAAATAAAACACTGATTGGCCAGTAGCAGGAAGTATAGGCAGGACAAGGAGAGAGGAGAATTCGGGGAAGTGGAAGGCTGAGGCAGAGAGACATTGCCAGCCACAGTCATGAGAAGATGCTAAGATACCAGTAAGCCACAAGCCACGTGGCAACTTATAGATTAATAGAAATGGGTTAATTTAAGATATAAGAACTAGATAACAAGAAGTCTGCCATGGCCATACAGTTTGTAAGCAATATAAGTCTCTGTGTGTTTACTTGGTTGGGTCTGAGCGACTGGGGGACTGGCGGGTGAGAGAGATTTGTCCTGACCATGGGCCAGGCAGGGCCAGGAAAACTCTAGCTACAAGGAGGTTTCTACTGTATTTCGTTCCCATACTAATCATAAAATGCTCCTTAATTTTAGCTGTATCTCCCCATCGTTGCTGCTCTCTTCGTAATCTTCAGAAACTGGAAACAAGCTGTTGGAAGGCTCTGTTGCTTAAGGTTGCAGTTCACCATGTCCAGATAGCTTTCTGAGCTCAACATAATACAGAGGACCCCCTTTGCAGCAGGGCTCTCTCCTGACCCTATTTGGATAGTGTCTCTAGGCCCCGGCGGCCTATTTGGAAGCTGTCCCTGAGCCTGGATGCCAGATGTAAGTGTGACCTTTGACACGGTTCCCTACAAATGCCTCCCCTCTGCTGTGCATATGATAATTAGGCATGTACTCCAGCTGTATGGCAGGACCACACTGCCAAATGTAAATTAGGTGGTGCCCCAGACACTGTCCCCATCTGTTACTGGGGGGTTGGGGCCCTTTTGGGGAGGGTCACCACTCAGCTCCCAAATAAATCACCCACAGAGGCTTATTCTTACTTACGAATGCCCGGCCTTACCTTGGCTTGTTTCTAGCCAGCTTTACTTAAATTATCCCATCTCTCTTTTGCCTCTGGGCTTTTTCAAGTCTCTTAACTCTGTAAATCTTATTCTTACTTGGTGGCTTGCTGTGTAGCTGGGTGGCTGGCCCCTGGAGTCCTCCTCCTTCTCTGGTTCCTTGTTGATCTCCCCTCCCAGATTTCTCCTTCTGTATATTCTCTCTGCCTGCCAGCCCCACCTATCCTTTCTCCTGCCTTGCTATTGGCAGTTCAGATCTTTATTAAATCATCAGGTGTTTTAGACAGGCACAGTGACACAGCTTCACAGAGTTAAACAAATGCAACATAAACAGAAGTAACACATCTTAAAATAATATTCTATAACACCCCTCCTATATATGCCCATTACTCTGAAATAGAGCTGCACTGTAATACTGAGGCAGACTCCTGGAAGGCTATTTCCATTGTACTCACAGGCTGTACAAAGCCCTGCAAGCTGCCTCTGCTTCCTTTGTTCTCTTGGATTGGTAGCCAATGGACCACAAAGAAAAGGGAGACCCCACAACAATGTGGATGTATCTCAACAGAAGAATGGATAAAGAAAACATGGTACATTTACACAATGGAATATTACTCAGATATTTAAAAAAAATGACACCATAAAATATGCAGGCAAATGAACAGAACTAGAAAAAACGATATCCTGAATGAGATATCCCAGACCCAAAAAGACAAATATAGTATGTATTCACTTACATGTGGATATTAGCATTTGAATCAATGATAACCAAGCTGTAGTCCATAGAAACACAGAGGTTGGTATAGAGTAAGGAACTAGAAGGCACAGGTGGGTCTTGTTAGGAACTGGAAAGAGAATAGATTGTTATGGGTGGATGCGGGGCAGTCTGGAATGGGAGGGTCAAGTGAGGAGAGGTTAGGGAGAAGGTGTTGGGGGAGGGAATATGGGGCAAGGTTTGTGTTTCTTTGTAAAGGACTTTATATCATTTATCTTGGCTGGAAAATGTGTCAAGCACTACAGTCTCTCCAAGTACATCCAGAGAGTCTACTTTCTAGGTTCGCATTCATGTAGTTTTGAGGGTTATGAATCATATTATTTTGAGGTGCTATTGTGTGTTGTAGAATTATATGGTGATTTTGGCTTTGGAAGTTTATGAAAGACCTAACATCTTTCTATAAGGAGAAAAATTAGAGATTTCAACTGAATGGATTTTCTTTCTTATAATAAATTTCAAGGAGGTTATGTCATGTTTCATAATTAGTCATTTGTTCTAAATAATACTGTACTAAATGTTTTTATACCTTCATCATTTTCTAGACATTCAATAACTGGGACAAAGAGTCTAAATATCTTCAGATTTTGTACCATCAAATTACCTTCCTGAATTTTGTCCAGATCATGGAATTAAAGCCAAAAGGCAAAATATAATCAAGTGATGAAGTCATTAATTTTACACCAGGAGACATCACAATATTTATAATTGGCCTCACACAGACACTTTCCAAATTGGGACCCTAGGTGGCACTAAAAGATTAAGGAATATGAGCATTTGGCACTCAGGTTTAAAAAGTATTTAAAAGTATGTCTCAGACACTCTTTTAAAGTAGGTAAGCCATCAGCTGTAATAGAGAAAGATGTTTTTAACATTATATCTAATCTTGGTTATACTGTAGCTCTTTTCAAGAAAGAAGCACATGGGTCATGAGTCAGAAAGGTAAGCCACTCCCATCTGGTCATAAAGCTTAGCACTATGACACTGGCCATGAATTTCTGTGACATACTTAACTTGGAAAATTGCTCTGATTTAGCTTGAAATGAAAATTGGAGAATAGCTTCCATTTTGTAACCTTTTTCAACAATAATACCAGAAAAAAAATAAACTTTAATTGACACTGAAGTATACTTTTTTTTTTTTTTTTTTTTTTTGGTTTTTCGAGACAAGGTTTCTCTGTGTAGTTTTGTGCCTTTCCTGGAACTCGCTTTGGAGACCAGGCTGGCCTCGAACTCACAGAGATCCACCTGCCTCTGCCTCCCAAGTGCTGGGATTAAAGGCGTGCACCACCACTGCCCAGCTGAAGTATACATTTTTATGGGCAGAGTATAATAACATTATGTGTATGTAATACATAATGATCAAGTCAGGGAAATTAGCATATCCATCTTAGAGTGCTATCATTTCCCTGTACTGGGGATTTTTGAACTCTGCATAAAATTGTCACAAATTAACTAAAAATCATAAAATGTGAATCTTGAGTACTTGCCACTTACAGTAAAGTTTTTTGGTTTTGTCTTTGTGTTTTTTAGATGCAGAAGTCAAAGGAGTTGGGTATACTCATTAAAACTGGTTTACACTAGTTTAAACAAATTCCATTGCTTCAGAAACCCTTCAGACCTTGCCCCCTACCACCACACACACACTTCTTCTGGGCCTTCAAATATAAATAAATCCCCATCATTAATATTATTGAAACAGTTCTGTATTAGAGACAGGAGCTGAGTGAAATCCTGCCTGTTCAATTCTAGAAATGGAAAGACCACCTTACCTTACCTTTGTCTGCAGAAGAGAAGTTTCTGATTTGCTTCACAGCCATAAAAATATCATGGGAATGTAATAAAAATGTGTGTAAATGTTGATACAAATGAACAAATGCATGTATGTATGTGCACAGAATTAAATACGTGCCAGCAGAGACATACATACTCTTTCACAAAAGCATAATTCTGGAAAAGTCCATCACTTTTGTTTCTTTTCATACAGTAGAAGTCTTTGGACCCTCAGACAAATTAGCACTTGATATAAATCTAGATAGCTGAGAAGCTCTGGGGACCTCTGTCAGTAAACTTACTGCTCCAGAAGATGCAACTATAACTACGTAAAACAGCGCATTCTGGAAACGGCTGGCAGGAGCTGAGAGTGGAGCACACATTGTTCACTAGTTGATGACACCCTATGGTTCCCTGGCCTCCAAGAACCTCAGTTCTTCATTTATAAGTAGGGACAATTCTACAAACCATTATAAGGCTTAAAAGAGAAGACATTTTCAGTACTTGGCAGAGTTTGTTCGATATTGCCCACCAAATTGCAACAATAAGTCAATTAAATACATTCATGAAAAGTCTTTGTGTTTTGTGTTCCACTCAGTGTAGTTCAAGACTGTTCAGTGCAATTTCAAGTCATAAGACACAAGACTCCCCAATACTTTATACTGTTCACCAACCCCTTTGAAACCCTGGAATTGCTACAGTATCTCAAGCCTAGTTTTTCTTATGGAAGCCTTTTCATTCCAAGTTTCTCTTTTCCTTTCTACAGCCCAGTGGGACAGATAGCTACTGCATTAAAGCCAACTGTATACACTTTGGCGAAGATCAAATATTCTGGATTTCAGCTGAGAGCTTTGTTTTAAATGTCTATGATCAGCTACTGAATCTTCCTGGTTACACAGCTCAGAATTCTTTTTGAGATCCTTCAGATTTGAGGATCACTGACCCTGACCTGTGCCTGACTCTGAGTCACCACTCAATGCAAATGCCACCCATTTACACTCTTAGACTTTCACCTTTCAAGGACTCAGCTTAGATCACAGAGAAAAAAAAATGAAAACACTATGTAAGCCAGGAGAAATGAAACCAGGACAAAGGGAAGAGAAGGAGGAATGAGATAAGAAAAATGTAGAGACAACAAAAAGAATGTAGATGAAGAGGAACACACACACACACACACACACACACACACACACACACACACACACACACATACGCGCGCGCGCGCGGTGTGTGCTTTATAATGCCAAATATTCATTTTACACTTTAATTTATATATTCATAACAAAGCGCTTTAAAATTGATTTATTCTTTGGTGATTTCATATAGGAATAAAATGTATTTGGATAATATCCGCTTTTCTCCCACCTCCAACTCCTTCCAGACTCTGCTTCCACACCCCCTCCAAATCTCATGTCTCCCTGCCACTCTGCCTCACTTCCCTCCCTTCTCTTCCCCCGTTATAACCCACTGTGTCCAATTACTCCTGTCCATATGTGCATGGGTGTTCAGCACCACCCACTGGAGTGTAGTCCTATCACAGACTACATCACTTGAGAAAACTGGCTCCTCTTAGCACCCATCAGCTGCCCATAACACCTCAGTTGGGGTGGGGGCTTGTGAAGTCCTCCCCTCTCCATTCTGGAGTGTTTAGCGTCAGCACAATTTTCTGTAAAATCAAACTGAAAAGTGGTTAAGCTTCCTCCCTGTGGCTCCTTTATTATTCCTAGTGTTAGTTATGGAATATTTTCTGTGTATATAGAAATAAAAGTTTTAATTCACACATGGACTCAACATAAAACTGATCCATGGCATTGTTTTTTTTTTCCCCACATTTTTATAATCAAATTTGTCTCTTACCTTTTACTAGCTGGAGTTACTTGGCTTTATTTAATTAGACTAAATTAAATTAAATCCCCAGTTGATATCACTTTGCTTTGGTCTCTAATTTCCTTCCTTTAAACATATATGTTTGAGAATGAGAAAATTATTGGGAGAAGTGTTTAGTAGAGGATATCTGGCAGTGGTTATTTATGTGTAACGATCTGATGGTGTTTACAGTGACTGGTGCTGTCTAGTGATGAGGAGGGTCCCAGGTTCTGTGTTAGCTCTTCTATGAGAAAGCAAACCCTTTACATCCAGTTCCTGATTCAGCTCCTGAAGCAGAGGCTGTAATTTGGGTAGAAGATTTGAACCATGCAGCATCTGCTTGCTGAGAAGACACTGATAGTTTTAAAAAAGAAATGTAGTCACAGGCTACGGGACTTTGAGGAATCCCAGAGCATGTGTGGTCTGCTCATATTTCCCAATCAAATTAGATAAGCACCAAAAAGTATGTGGGTTTACATGTACATTTATGCTGTGATGAGGATAATATAATTTATAGGTTTGTAATCTTACAACTGATACATTGTTTTTAAATAACTTTATATATTGTAAAATAGGGAGAAATAGACATGTGACTATGACTCCAAGGAAGCGTTGTAGCTTCAATATGATGACACGTTGTCTTGGACGTTTCTGGAGAAGCTGCACAGCAAAGGTAGATAGTCTCAAAGAATGAACAGGCTTTTCCAGATGGAAAAGGAGACAAAAGAGACTTTCTCATGTACGGTCATGATACAATTTATCACTCAAATTGGAACCCTTCTGGTAGTGGAGGTTTGAAGTGCAGGTGCGTTAAGCTTCTCTGTTGGAGCAGCAGGAGGATGATAGGCAATTTCCTCCACAGTGTGGGAAACTAGGCTAAGGTCAGAGGTTATTTGATGGACAAGGCTTCAAGCAAAAATGTTTGTGAGCATCCATTTCTGATTGCCTGGCAGGTCAGCCTCTATTACCATGGGCTTTTTTTGTTTTGTTTTTGTTTTGAAATAGAGAATCAGGATTTCTAACTGTCAATATTTCTCAATGTGGAAAAATAATAGTCACAACGAAAGCAATTATATAATATACATATATTCATTAGACTAATAAAATTTCACTAAAAAAAGAATTGTCTGAGAAAGTGGCTTTGGGAGGCCAGCAAAAACACAGGGACCTTATTTTCCCTAATTACTTGTGGCTACGCATTACCAGAATCTGTATCCCTCCCTGATCTCACTCCACGTTTCCTTCCAAGCTTCTCTCCTGCTCATTTAACTATGACTTCTTAACCTATCCTCATTCACTTTGATTCCTGTAGTTCATTTTTTTCAAGGGCCCTTAGTGCTTCCTTATAACTTGGTTTCCACCTCATCTTCTGATGTGTTTATTCCCTTTCCTTGTTTCCATAAAGGCCTCCATTTTATCTATTGTTCTCCCCCCAACCCTGGCCATGTGCTCCTGGGGATGTTGGCTTTCTCTTCATCTCCAAGGACTAAATTCTGAGTGTTATTTTAAGCAAATTTGTCCCATTCCTTTGCCAACAGTTGCTTTGGGGAAAGACATGTAACTAGTTTGGTCAAGAAAACAAATACTGAGCTGGGTGGTGGTGGCGGCGCACGCCTTTAATCTCAGCACTCAGGAGGCAGAGACAGGTGGATCTCTGTGAGTTTGAGGCCAGCCTGGTCTACAAAGTAAGTTCCAGGACAGGCTCCAAAGCTACACAGAGAAACCCTGTCTCAAAAAATAACAACAAAAAACAAACAAACAAAAAACCAACAACAACAACAAAAAAACCAAATACTGAAATTCCAGCAGAGGCTGCAGGGAACAGTTTCCTCATACCCAAGAAAATAACACAGAGAAAGGCTTAGCATGCCAGTGCCATTGTAATGAGTGTTTAGGGCAATTACAGGATATTAGTTTCTTCTCATTGGTCCTTGCCTTGACTATGCCTCGCCTTACTTCTCGTCACTATGATATTGTTGACAGTTGCTCAGATGGAACCACAATGCTACTTGTCATCAAGACTTTACCCTTGAGGGCTGGAGAGATGGCTCAGTCGTTAAGAGCACTGACTGAACTCTGGAGGTCCTGTGTTCTATTCCCAGTGACCACATAGTGACTCACAACCATCTGTAATGAGGTAATGAGATTTGGTGCCCTCTTCTGGCCTGCAAGGGCACATGCAGGCAGAAGACTGTATACATAATAAATAAATAAATCTTAAAAAAAAAAAAAAGACTTTACCCAAGCAGTTTTCTCTCCCTCAAGTTCTTCCCTCACATGTTTTCACCTGGCTGATTCTTGGTCCTTGGAGGTTCAGCTCAGCTTTCTTCAGGAATGTATGTTTGAATCCTCTGGACTCCATCTGATGTACTCACAGAAGCTTCTGGGGTGTGCTCTGTGCTATTCCATCATAGTTAGTGTGCCGTGTTGTATGTTGTGCACTCCTAGTGTTATTATCAAACACCCTGCCTATTTCTCTAATTGATTATAAATTCTTAGAAGGTAAAGAGTGGACCAAAGTCGATCCTTCTCTGTCTTTTGGCACATTGAAGATAGTTAACAGAATATTACCAGCATAATTGAGCTTAAATTTCTCACCATATTTATTTTCCAAGTACTGGATTTATGTGCTTGTATAAATTTCCAAATTACCCCTCCACATGTTCCTTGTGTTGCATCTGCCTGCCATACTTTCTCATCGTATATTACAAATAGTGCTTCATATCACATGTTCTAAAGCTGATCAACTCTTCTTTAACTGTGATACCATATATACTGTGAGAAATTTTCCTGGGTTGCTTGCCTTGATGTTCTCACATACTGCTACAGCCATATTTAGAGCACAGCATTGTAATGAACTCTTTATATTACTGACCCATGACATAACTACAGTAAGGTGACAAGGACTTCAATAGATGTGTAATGAGAGCATAAGAAAGTACCTGGTCAGCTTGGAGCCATCTGCATGAAAGATTCCCTGTGAGGAAAAATTATTGTTCCTGGTGGTGTGGTGCAGGCTTTTGCGCATACATATAAGCAGGTATTATACCAATGAATCACAACCCCAGTCTACTGTGGGATAAATTAAAACTAGGCAGAGACCTTTTATTTTCTGCATGTTTTGAGAGCAAAACTGAGGCCCAGGGTATCTGAGTCTCAGTTTTATTATCCATAAAGTCTGGTGACCACAGATTTGTAACTTACAAAATAGTAAACGTTATTTTATAAGTAATGAAAATAACATATATAGGTCCAATCACACTTTCAAAATGCCACTTAAAGAACAAACAACTTGAATAGGGTCTTGGTGAACTGTAAGGAAAAAACAGCTCTCAAAGTTATTAAGTGACCTTGGGAGTCAAAGGAGCTTGGTTATTGGAAACAAGGTAATTTATTTGTCTCCTACAGATGGCATTTTTATTAAACATACAGAAGAGAGGGCATGCAATTCAGCTCAGTGAAGTTCAAAAGGTACTTATTGTGTGGGTTCTAAAATGTGTATGTCAGGAAAGAGGCCACAGGGGACTCTCAGAAGGGCAGGCCTGCGGTCTGGTCGCTGAAGCCCTAGCTCCTGAGACAATTGCTTATGTTAGATGTGAAGAGAGCGTCCGCTGGGAATTTTTTCAGGCATGAAAACAATCTATCAGTTTACCCTCTGTCAAGAGAAAGCCCTTGGGCTGTCATCTTTCCTGGGAACATATTGAAATGTGAAAGTTCTTAGACATAAACAAATAAACAAGTGAGTAAACTGTTTTCTGGAAACCCAATTGGATTCCAAGCTAATACAGTTCTCAAGGAAAGGCTGACAGTAGATACATTGCTTTGTGCTCTGCTTCTGGATGCCACCTCCAGAGAATCACGTGGTGTCTAGGAAAGGACCGTTGCCCCAGGCTTGGAGCCAGACAGCGAAGTTAGTTACAACATCAGCCCCGTCGCTCGTTGTTATTAGGGAATCACTGAAGCCTCACGGTCTCAGTTTCTCTCATTGTAAAGTGAACATACTTGTTTTAGTCTACAGGTTTGTTGTGTTCTCTGTGAAGAACGAGGACATTAGGTATGCGAAAGTGCTTACAGATGTCAAGGTAAAGGGACTGAGGGTACGGCTGAGTGGCAGAGCATCCCCCTCGCATGTACAAGGTCTGGATTTTATTTCCAGCACTGGGCTAAAAGAAAAGAAATCAAGGCTAAGTCCATAGTCACAATACACAGTGTGTTTATAACACGAGAAGAAGAGTGGGTAAGAGACTTAAACCCACAGCTAACTCCTATGTCTTTGCCTTTGTTTTCTTATTGTCTCATGAAACTAAAACATATTTATGCACATGTGAATGTGAACTATAAGTGAATACAAAGAATGACATGAATAAGCATGATTATATACAATAATGTAGAAGCAGAAAATAAATAAAAACTGGGAGAAAACAGTAAAAATAGCTACCCATCTGCTCAGTATTTACTGTGTTGTCACTCAAATTTTATTATTGTAACAAACTTTTGAAGGGATATAATCTCCCGGGATGAAGGCTCATGTGGACCTGTTTTCTGAGACTGTGCCAATTTAATTGAAACTCCTTATTCACATGGAAATACAAACAGAAAACCAAGGAAAACTGTATTTTACGTGTTTCTGATTTTTGCTTGAAATCCACCCATAGGTTGTGCTGTTTGAAAATAATAAGCACTGAGGTCAGGATTCTTTTCCAAATGATCAGTGGTAACATAAGCTAAAATCCAGCAAGAGCTAAGATTGTGTTTAGTAATAAGAAGGGAACTTTAGGCTGTTTTTTAAAGATTAATTTGTTAATTACGTGAACATCTGGGTTTTGGTTCATCACTTCCCTTGGAAACCTTGATTAATTTATGAGATTTTCATCCCCATTTACTAAAAAAGCAGCGAGTCGTCGTCCGGCGTTCCACACCAATGAAGGCAAAAGTTAATTGGATTCGAGATTTTTTCCTATTTCTCCCTCCAGCAGTTCCTTGCTGCTGCTCTGAGTGGAACCAGGCGCTAAGGGATTCTGTCTGTGTGTGTGAGAGAGATACAGAACTGAGAGGAATTACAAGTGATTGGAAAGTGAGTTTGAAAAAAATATTATTTGATATTTCCTTTGGTTTGGGTGAGAAAATCTCGAAAGAAGAACAAAAAAGCTAACTTCGGGACTAGTAAACATGTTTTCTTGGTGCATGCTTGAAAAAAAAAATGATTTGATTTGGGAATCATGTGTATGCATTACAAGAAAGGGCTGTTTAAGATTTTCTGTGGATTAAAGTGTTTAGGGTTTGGAAAGAGGAAGTCAGAGATGCCCAGAGCTCACAATCTGCCCTCCTAGTGAGAGATGTATCAGCAGATAAAGCCCCCAGCCCCGCCCCCCAGGAAAAGGGGCAGGAGACTGAGAAAGGGGAGGTAGCTAGAGCTGAGGCAGTTAGCTGATTGCCAATATGGACAACTGCCCGTGGCACTTAACAAAGCACAGGCAGCTGAGATGGCCATTAGGAGAGACACACCTGCATTTGTGTCTTGATCTTGGTGGCATAAAGCAATAGTCACCCAAGAAGGGGAATTCAGTACACCACTTACAACCTCACTTCTGCCTTTCTCCTGCCTCCCCTCGAATCTCTCACCTGGTTCTCTCCACAACATTAGTTTTTGAGTTACATTTGACCTTGTAATCTACACGTTTATATGAACTATTAGATACCTTTTCTGGGGCTTGATGGAGTGTGTTACACATACGAATAATGTTGGGAAATTCTGAGAGGTTGTTTCTGGAAGGTAAGACAGGAATTTTAATTGTGTGAGGGCCAGTGTTCTGCATACCCAGATGTATGACTATGTTTATGGTGACCATGAATTCATTTTCTAATCAGATAGGGTAGTTCATGTTTTTACTAAGCACAGAAGAAAGGATTTGTGGTAACAAGGACTGACTTTTTCATCAGAAAGATCTGTAAATGTGGCAGAGCTAGAAGACAGAGAAGAGCTGTGAGATTCAGTTCTGATTTTACTTTTTCCATATGCCTTTATGAAAATATAAGACAGGAAAAGCATAGTGGTTTACTTCAAATATTTAAAAAAAGAAATTACATTAAAATGTTCTTTTTCTGCATAAAGTAGCCAACCATGAGAGAATAGGTTTTGATTTTTAATAATTTTCCATTTTATTTGCACAATGGAAAATAAGAATAAAAAAATCTTAACTCTTCAATCTGACTTTAAAATAAGACCTTACAATCTAAAGAATCAAGGCTATGTAAAAGCAAAGCAGAACAATCTGTTTCAATTTATTCTTTCCTTGAACAAAAATGAAAATGAGACTTTACCAAGCCATTTCCTGAAACATTTTGCCAGTCTTCTCAAAAACACCATTGACAACACAGTTTAATGACAACACAGACTGACTTTTGTGTTAAGCATCCTTAATTGTTTGTGACACAAATAGCAAGAAATCCGTTTGGGGCAGAAGAAGGTGTTTTGCTATCATGACAGTAACGAGCATGTGACAGAACAAAGCTTATCACAAACATGTACAAAGGTCAAGTCTCCGAGTTCGTAGGTGGCACAGGGCAGTGCCAGTGTGGATGAGAGTGGAGCGGGTGAGCGCTAACTGGGATGCTTGAAAGCCTTCGCCTACAGAGCAGCTGCGGAGCTCCTTGTCTTCTTCCTCCCAGTCTAACTGATAAGCAGCGTCCACAGAGGAATAGTCCCACCATGTTCCTCGGTCACACAGCCTGTGTGTCAGGAAACCTGCCTGTGAGCTGGCATAGGCACCTCTACTCTGCATTTACAAGTGTGACCGAGGCTGCCGGGGCATTATTTCTTCACGGATTCCAGATGTTTTCTCTCAGAATATTATTTCACTCCAATATACCATTTTGCCCATGGGATCTCACCTGGTGAAGAGATACATAAATGTATTAAATGTTCTGCAGATTTCTAGGTTTATGGGTAAAAGAACCTTAACTAATTTAATTTCATAGCTGTGAAGATGAAGAATATGAGTGTTTTGAGCTGATTTAAGAAAACTATATCAATCAATAGTATAAAGGGTAAAAATAGTTTTGTAGATAATTAAATTTTGGAACTTAAGGTTTAATTATCTAAATGTGTAGTTTTCAAGACAATAATGACCATGGGAGTAGCCAAACACATTTTGATTTGTTTTAAGGCCCACTCTGTGAGACAGAATCCTGGCACTGCTAACGTAGCCCAGAGTCTGATACTAGATAGCTGATGGGCCTGGGGAAACCTACTACTGTTATTCTGCTAAAAGAACACAGCGATCAAATGAATCCTAATGATGTATCACTATATCCACAAACAGCACAGTGTTCAACCCCATCAGAGAAGCTTTCTCTTGCAGTAGATGGTAATTAACAAAGACACCCACAACTGGACGCTGTACAGAGAGTGAGAGACTTTGGGGGAACTCAGCCCTAAATGTGATGTCTTTATCAAACCTCTCCCCTCCTGGCTCAGGGAACTAAGCAGAGCGGGGACAGAAAGATTTTAAGAGCCAGAGGTGGTGGATGATGCCAAGAAAACAGTGTCTTCCAGACACCACAGGACTGATGCACACATGAACTCACAGAGTCTGTCAATGAGCACAAGTTCAAACCAGAGGAAACTGTAGCACCGAGAAGGGGAAGTGGACACAAAGTCTCACCTCTAACCAAGAAGCTCTTTGCAATTGATGTTGGCTGGAAAAGGAAAACCAGTTTTTTCCAATGGTGTGTAACTGGTGTATCAACCACACTCCAGGGCAGGCCCCATGCCCAGGAGTAGTTGGACAACACAAAGCAGACTCCGGATTTTTTGTTTGTTTTTTTGTCTTATTGATTTTTTTATCTTTTTATTTGATCTTTTTGTTTCTGTTGTTTTTTTTTCAGAGACAGAGAGAGACAGAGACAGAGAGACAGACAGACAGACACACACACACACACACAGAGGGGGAGAGAGAGAGAGAGAGAGAGAGAGAGAGAGAGAGAGAGAGAGAGAGAGAGAGAGCATGAATTTGGATGTGTAGGGAGATGGAGAGAATCTAGAAGGAGTTGGAAAGATTATGATCAAAACATATTATGTAAAAAACTGAATAAAAAATTTTGAAAAGATACTAACAACAAAACTTGGGTTTAAAACATACTGGGCCAAGATCATTTAATGGTATCAATGAATAATATTTCAATAAATGCAACTCTATGTTCAACAAACAAATCATTGAGCTGAGTACTAGCATATGAATAGATCAATTTACTGATCTGTTAAACAGGAGTCCAATTTGTCAACATGTACTAAAAAACAAACAAACAAACAAACAAAAACAGTCTAAGGATCAAAGAATGAAATTACTTAACCAGCTTTCCTACCTTAGAAAAGATTTTTAGTAAAGGTTAGAGAAACCAGTTAGTTAGAATTCTTCCCCTAGAACTAGCTCATTCACTTTGGAAGAGAGGGATGGGACAGAGCCAACACCTTATATGCTCATTATTAATGAAATTGATACATAGAGAAAACCATAAGCAGTCAGAAGACAAAAACCATCTCTGCATCTGCAGGCAACATTTACACTATGAAAGAATTTCCTTTATGAAAGCTCTTTTGTTAAGCAAAAAGGAGTCTACAAAATTACAAAATCCTGAAAAGACTGGGTGTTCTTTAATCTTTCTCATTGGGACACCCCAAAGACTCTGGTAATATTTGTGGATTTATGTAAATAGGTACAAAATAATTTTTGGTGAAAAATCCTTATTTTATTTTTTTTAAAAAAATTAGAATAGGTAGCATGAGTCTGTGTTAAAAAGAAAATAAAAGTTTTGAAATGTTGGCTTCCTGACTGTATGAGTTAGAAGGAACATTTGAAAGGGATAATTTATTACTTGGTGTAGTAGAGATGCTGTTCATGTTCACACCCTTTAAAAAGGAATTGTAGATGGGAGTGGGGTAGTCTTACTGAAATAGAGAGAGAGGGAGGGGCAAACTCAAATGTCAAGGGGAAGAGAAAGCCACTGGAGCACACACAGAGAACAGGTCTCGGAAGACCGGGGCCTCTGAGTGGAGTGAGGGTCTGGGCAGCACAGTGTGGAGGGTGAGCACTGGGACTGGAGTGGCGCAGGACCTGATGTTCTGGGGGTGACTGCATCCTCAAGCCCCGAGGCCTCAGGGGCAATTTAAAATAGTTCTTTGCTTGAGAAAGTATTCGCTTTGTTTTCAACCACCAGAAACTGTTTCTGAAATAAACTTTTATCAGACCAAGGATTTTTGAGGATTTTCTCATTTCAGACAGGCATCTGTTTACATAGAACAATTTTTAAAACTATTAGTTTTTTGAGAAGTAAAATTAACTCATTTACTTTATTTTGTATCTTGAAGTTATACCCGCTATATTCACAACTTTACATTCATTTCAGTGTTAGGAGCCTTTCTTAAAAGACAAATCTTAAGTTTCCATTGGTTTGTTAGCATTCTAGTAGTAAAAGTAGATACTTAGAACACAGAGTATATAGAAAAACAAGTAAATTTAAACTGGAGAGATTTTAAAATTATCTTAAAAATTTTTATGTGTGTGTATGTGTATGTATGTGATGTATAAATGTGATGTGTTCCTGTGTGTTATCATGCACATTTGGGTGGGTGCATGTGCAAATGTGTGTGTGTGTGTGTGTGTGTGTGTGTGTGTGTGTGTATGCAAGGGGGAAGGTCATCATCAAGTGTCTTTCTCAATTGCTTTTCTGACTTACTTATTTATTTATAAGTAAATAAACAAATATTTATAATAAGTATTTGAGACAAGGTCTCTCTGAACCTGGAGCTTGCTGATGGGCCAGACTGCCTGGCCCACACACTCCTGGGACTTTCCTGTCTTTGGTTCAGGGTGCTTGCTGCTCTACCAGGCTTTCTACATGAGTTCTGGGATCCAAACTCAGGCCCTCACACTCTCGTGGCAAGGACTTTACAAACTGAACCATGCCCCAGCTCTGGGGTGAGTTTTATGTTTATTTTTCACTGGATTCAGTCTTAGAAAATAGACATGATCTCAGGAGTGCTGATAGAGATATGTTAATTAACCTGATTTGATCATTATGCCATGGGCCAAAACATTATATTGTATGCCCTAACTAAGCACAGCTAATACTTATCAATCAAGCTATTTTTCATCTACCTGACTTCACGAGCATTTTCTCTGATGGGGCCCTCTGAAGTTTCTCATCACACATTTAACTCTAAAACAACTGCATTGGCCCTGTGTGTGGGTTCTTTCTCTATCAGATAATTCTCACCGCACCTCTGTACTCTTAGCTGTTATTTTTAATATTCACCCAGAAGTGAGCAGGAATTACAACATGGGAACTGTTCCATTTGCCAGAGGGGAAGTTCCTGTGTGTGGTTATTGACATTCTTTTCAAAGTCAACAAATGACAGCTAAAGAAAGGGTGGAAGATGATTTGTGGCAGTTAGGCCTGCAGGCAGCTACACACACGTAAACAGAAGTTGATTTCATTATTTCAAAAGACTGTGGGCTTAGCTCCTCCATGGCAGAGAAGAGACAGGTCTTCTAGTAACAGCCTTGAGCTTAACTGGGTAAGTGGTTTGCTGCCGTTAGTCTCAACACAGGTTTCGTCCTCAGAGGGATCAGTCGTATGTACCCAGAAATAGTCAGCCTCGAATGGAAAGATGTGCCTGGACTGTTCTCCCCTGGTAGCCTTTTGACAGCCTCATCTTTAGTGACGGAGCATTGTGGCTATAAAATGACGATGGTCACTGCAAAGTCATGAGGATAAGTAAGACGGCTTGAGCCCTGGCCTGACTGAGCCTTTCATACCCAGATGTGGATTTCTCGGAGACACGCTGAACAGGTGAAACATACGCAACAGGCAATTGCAGAACTCTGCTTCTTGTCTACCTGCCCATGTGCATGGCTCTAGGTGATATTTCTATACTTGCCTGTTCCATTTCTCAAAATTATTTTCAAATGAGGATATATCTTGAAGAATTTCACATGTTTTGAAGCTATACTTTCCTGTTTTAGTATTTGGCGGCGGTGGGGGGGAGGGTTCCAATAAACCTTCAGGAAAGCAGAAGCTGACCTCTGAGATCCTCCATTGCACCCACCAATGCAGATTCAGACTTACTCCAGATTGTCTTGTTGGGCAGGGATGTGCTGAATAACTTCATAAATGGTTCCGTGGAAATCTTGCCCTGTCACACCATCAGAGGCTGGGGCTGACCTACTTGGCATCTAGAAAACACAGCACATTAAAAGAAAAAACTTAGCCCAAGATTAACTGGAAACATGCCACAGCTTGAGGAGGACAGAACAGATGAATGAATGTTCACCACCTCTGGAATGTGACTGCCTCCTTGCTACAGTTTCCTGCACTCAGACTATGTTGTTGATTTATTTCAGGAATAGCTTGACAATCCTACCACTTTTTTCATCATTTAAGAAGAAAGCTGGAAACATTGTACAGAAAATAAATAATAGGGAGAAAAGTAGCAAAAAGGGAGATTTAAAAAAAAAACAGCGTGGCAGCTTAGAAACAGAGAGCACATGTAACTGTTATATTGTATCTTAATTGTCCTTTTGGACACTTTTTGTCAATCACACGTGCAAGAGTGGCCTAACAGGAAGAAAAATGGGAAGCCAAAAGTCCTCATCATATTGCAAGTGAGTAAAATGACAGAGTGACGCTTTGGTTTTAATGTTACGGTAACGGCTTTGAAAACTAAAGGCTTGGCTGAACATGGAAGGGGATGTAGTGGATTTGTCTGCTCAACATCATCCTCTACTTGGTTGAACCCTGCATTTTACATGTTTCCTCCCATTCCTCATACTCTGTAGTTGCTTTCTTTCTGTAAGCATTGTCTACTGGATTACTGTCAGTCTGGTATCCCTTCCCTCTCACCCCCCAGTTTAATCGCACGTCTACATATCTTCACATCCACACAGCACCCCTAGGATGTGTTTGCTCTGGGCAAGACTGAGGCACACATTCACTTTCCAGTTTGAGCTGCCAGGCTATACTGGGACACCTTTGTTGTATGTGGTTTGGGGAACTTTTCATTCCTCTTCCTAAAGTTCTCATGGGAAGTCCTATGGCCACAGGCCATGATTTCTCTGGTCATTTTATGTTGAGATTTTGATAGAATTTACAATTGAGATTGACTTCACTTTCCTTGGCATGAAAATGGTCAGGGGCTATGGTAGATGCATGCTAACATATATGATATAATGTTAGAACTGTTGAATAAAAACACAGTTGTTAATTTTATGCATTTGTCCTCTGACCAACCCCTGGAAGAAGTGCTAAATTGATAATGAAATGCACAATGGGTAAAGAGAGCAGCAATCCATCTTACATGTACTGCAATAACCAAATAGGTGGTTTTGGTTTTTAAGATCCGAATAAGTTAGCAATTACATTGATTTCCCTTCTTATTGACAAGTTTGAGATGTTTTCTTTTATTAATTGTTGTTTTCTTCTCATGTTCATTGCCTTGGGCTACCAACCTTCCCAAGTAGATGCCATCCTGGCTTCTCACTCAACTCCTTCTCCCCATACCACTGTCCTCTTTTCCTCCTCCATCTGTTCGCTTTGATTTATCACTTCATCCCCAAAGCACATGACATGGTCAACTTAGAATGTCAGTGAAATTCTCAGGAGGTTTCTGATTCGATATGAGTATGGTCCCAAATCAAGTTATGCCGTGGGTTACAGAACTAAGCCAAGCCTCAGAGATGCAATTCAGGGGCACATTTCTCTGCTTCAAGTTCCCGGACACTAAGGTACTTGGAGGCACAGGGGCCTCAAATAATACCCCAGTCTGTGTACTGATTAATCACCAGGCTAAATGTAAATGTCTTACATAACTCTCACTCCTTTATAATGAAGTACTAGGAATAAAATGTGTGCATTTTTGAATAAAGAAACTCATTTCAAAACTCAGTATGCCCTTTTAGCTCTTCATCCCACTGCTCTACTCTCTGAAGCTACACCTTAAAGGGGGTTTTATGGCACTGTGGAAGGTCTTTAGTTAACAGATCAACAAATTATTTATTTTGTCTTTTTGGTTGTAGATGTGAAGAGGGAAACACTCCTGTCTAAGATTGAATAGGGCACTGCAAAGCCTTTGTCAGGTGTGTCTCCTCTTCATCTGTGACAGTGTGGGTGACTCACCCTCGGGGAGGAGGAAATCCAATCAACTCCTCTCCATTACTGACATTTCTGAAAGAAAGTCTGTGGCCAGGAAACTCACCGGATAAAGCACACAGGGTGATAGAATGCTTAGAACAAAGGGGCCATTTCCTAATAGCAAATAGGTCTTTGCTAAAAAATGGAAGAAAGAACACCCAGAAGCAAGCAATTCATTTTTGGTTCCATCCAAGTGGACTATTATAGGGGAATAAGGAGACAGAGGAAAATCCTGTCCTTTACAAACCTATGAGTGCTCATGAGCTAATAATTCAGGGACACATCCTGCATGAAACTGATTATTTACAATTTTTTTAAAAAAAAGACTGACTGAAAACAAATGGTTTCAACTGTAAAAGCCCCTACCTTTAAAAATAAGTGCTCCTTTAGCGTAATAATAAAGATATATACCCATCTGTTATTAGGTTTTTACTCTATGACAACACCCTCATGACAAGCAAGGATGTGACTGAATATCTTTGAAAAGTTATTGAGAGTTAGGAGGCAGAAAGGAAGGAAACTGAGAATAGAGTGAGTTCTAGAAAGTGAAGGGCTGAGGTCACTGAAACAGCATGAAATAATTTAAGCCAGGGACTCCTGGTCCCCTGTTCTTCTTTTCTCTCTCTAGTCAACCTAGTTACTTCTTTATTCATAGACTATATCGGGTAAAGAGTGTTTATTAAATTGTGTAACCTCCTTATTTGGGTCATGTTTACTGTCTCTATAAAAGAAGAAAAGTGAGAAAAATGCCTTAGCTCCACAAATCTCAGTACGCAGTGAGGCCACACTGTGGAATGCAGTGAGGCCACACTGGAATGCAGTGAGGCCACACTGTGCAATGCAGTGAGGCCACACTGTGCAATGCAGTGAGGCCACACTGTGCAATGCAGTGAGGCCACACTGTGCAATGCAGTGAGGCCACACTGTGCAATGCAGTGAGGCCACACTGTGCAATGCAGTGAGGCCACACTGTGCAATGCAGTGAGGCCACAATGTGCAATGCAGTGAGGCCCAGTGAAGCCACTGGACATTACTGCCCTCCTCCTTCAACGAATGCTGCTTACACCTCTGGGGAAGCAGAATTCTACTTCTTGGTCAATAGCCACTAGGAAAACCAACCCTGGAAATACCAGACGCATCTGGAAAAGCCACAAATTCGTATATTCCGAAGTCGCCCAGAGCATCTTCATGGCCTGAAAGGAAAAAATGACAGACTTAGAGATGCAATGCTCTCCTTTGATATTTAAACATTCATGCTTTTATTTTCATTTCTTAGGAATAGTTGCAGAACTTATCTTCATTGTCTGCTTCAAGTGATATTTGCATGAAACCATTTAATATTCCCTAGTGCCATATGGTCCTATTGGCATTGAATGGTTTGGGGAACAAGTTCTTCTCAAGAGGAAAAAAGAAACTGAAGCTGACCAATTATTCTTAAGGTTTGATGTGGATTTTTGTATTCCATTCTTAAATATATGGACAGGATCAGGGATTCAAGAACACTGAGGACTTAGCCTGGAGGTCATAGCAACCCTTGATCCACCCATGATATCTGCTGTGCTGCGATAGATCTAATAGGAACATTAGACACCAGTGAGTAAGGCCAGAAGCTATAGAGACACATAAAACCCACTGCAGCACAATGGGAACATTACCCAAACTTTATCTGGGAAAAGAAGAGGGTGGAGGTGTCTGGGAGGAGCCAGAAGGTCTTGGGACCCTTGCCCTCTGTGACACCCAATTACTGTAGTAAGAGAGAAAAGACTAGATAAGAGGAAGAGCCATTTTCTTTTCTTTCTTTTTTAAAAAAGAGTCACATTAGGCTCTTCACATCATTTTATTTTAATTCTCATAGCAGCTCCAGGAGGAAGTTTTTATTCCTGTTATATAGATAAGGAATTTGAGGTTAAGAAAAATAATTTTCCCATGGAAAATGTGGCAGATAGAGGACCGAAACCTGGCTCTTGGTGACAGCGCCGTCTGAGCATAAGCTCCAACGTTAACTCCGAACAACCCAGGCCAGAGTCAACAATAGTGAGGGTTGGCTGGGGACAAAGGAGCAGCCCTGATCACTCCTCCATTTCTTCCTCTCCTTAGGATGGGCTGCCAGAGTCGTACATCCTCCCAAAACTACGAAAGGCTCCCTCTGCTCTTACAGACTAATGATGAGAGGGCTAAGGAGAGAGAATGGAGCAGAACTCATCTTTATTTCTCTGGTCTTCCGTTGCCCTGTCTGTATGTGGAGTTGAGAGTCCTTCCTGAGCTTATCCTACAGACCTGTGTGGCTCACAGAAAACCATCCCAGAGGCAGCACTTTGTAAAGGGGAGACACTGAATAATGTACGGACTGTGGTTGCGCTAACATCAGCTTCTGTGAATTCTATTACAGTCATTTACAAAGCTGTAAATATCCCCAATAAACACTGATGATTAGTTAACACACATTGCTGTGGATAACACTCCTTTCCAGCCTGGGCATTACCTGAAAAGGTTTGAGCTTTTCTGTATTCCGACTCTGGTCTGAAAAGATAAGTAGATGTATTAATCAGGGGTTATAATTGAGGGAAGAATTTAAAGTTATTTTCACAGAAACATATACATTACCTGCCTTCTAGCTTCTGCCTTATAGCTAAAAGGAAAAGAGAGGGCAAAACACAGTAAAGTATATTTTTGGAATGTTTCTAAAATGTATTATTATTTTTTTTTCCTAATTTTAACCTACCTTTGTAGGGTTGATATTTTTTCCACAGAAAAAGAAGACACATGGATATAATCAAAAACAGCGATATTCCAGTTATACTTGCTAATGGGGACAGTGATTTTCCTTTTTGTGCAAGCTTCTCCAGCCCTAAAAAATAGTAATAAATTAGTATATAAGTATATAATCTGAAATGCTTATGACTGTTATCTACTTTAGTAAGACACCATTGCCTGCTTCTCTCTCTCTCTCTCTCTCTCTCTCTCTCTCTCTCTCTCTCTCTCTCTCTCTCTCTCTCTCTCTCTCTCTCTCCTATTCTCTCCTTCATCCCCACATGGATGGGACACAGTGATTTAAAACATAATCTCCAAACTCCCTGGGGACATTTGTGCTTGGAGATGTGGCAAGATACCCAGGAAATACTGAGGTCACGTCCCAGTCACAGACAGTTGTTCCTGTCACACTTCTCATTTGTGTTTGCCGTGTCCATCCCAGCTCACTGTCTCTCCACCCTCGGATGCAGGATGCTCTCCCTGCCTTCAGTCTTGCTGTTTTAATGATTCAGGGGCGTGATCTTTCCAGGGACACAGTGGTACACACTTAAGGATGTGAGAAGAAGGGTGCTTATTTCAAATATACTTTGCCAATTTTAACCAATCAAGAAATGCCAGTTTCCCAAATAACATGTGCATGCAAGTTTCAATAAAATATTTAAAGTCAGGCCTGCCAGATGGCTTGGCTCAGCTGGTAAAAGCACTCGGTACAAACTCGAAGACCTACCTGAGATTAATACTGCAACACTGCAACCCACTGTGGAAGGAGAAACCCATCTCCTGAAAATCGACCTCCACATGAGCACTGTGGAACATGTGCAGTGCCACACACACACACACACACACACACACACACATCACACATCACACATCACACACACGCCAATACAGTAAAATTTAAAATGTAGAATTCCGTCTTGCAACTAAAAGTCACTTTGTTTTGTAGGCCATTCCTTTTATTACTAGAACTGTATTAAGCGGTGCTAGTAGCTGTAATAAACATGCTGAATGCTTACAGCAAACCGAGCTCTGTGCTCAGGATGCATGATCCATAGTCACTGCTGAGTCACCTTGGTAATGTTATTAGAGAGCAATTCTATTATCATCTCTTCTGGATGAGGAAGCTGAGTCCTGCAAAAGTCACCTAGGTTATAATGGTGGGGATAATCCCAGGCTTTTAGTATTGCATTCTGCCTCTTTCCAATGCTGTTTGACACAACGTATTGACTGAGGTTGCATTAATATCAGCTGTGGGCTATGATATGCCTAGTCATTTATTAACCTGTATAGGAGGAAGTAGTTTGTGACCTTTAACAAGCAGCTCTGATATTGATGTGGGAATGACTGGTGGCAGTTGTCTGTCTGCCCAAACTGATAGGGACTGAATTTATGTAATGCCATCTCCATTGTGGACACAGCCTGGGATTCTGGGTGTCATGAGGAATATAGTGGCAACTCAGGTCTGCAATAAATGCCAAGCCAGCACCTTCTTCTTCCCCCATAAAGGTTCCGTTGAGGACTCCAGGAGTTAAAGTGAGGGGAACCCTTAATCCTCTCCTATTGCCTATATGGGGCTATCTAAAATTCTCTTGATTTTCCTCTGTAGAATATTATCATTTAAAAATGTCTCATCTTTTTCGACTGTGGCATAGCTGGTAAACTCCAGATCCTAGTAGACAGGTTATGGAAACCATGCTATCCCCTCTAATCTGACCACGCACTGCTGTTCTCATAACCTCTTTAAGTCTGAGACAGGGACAGCTCCTATCACAAAAAATTCTGTGCCCTTTTGGGGTCTCTGTGGTCCTTTTGACTCTCCACCAATGTTTATATTAATACCCTGCTTGTTCATTAGTGATGCGAGTGATCTCTCTGCTGACCTGGATTTTAATCACACATTTATCTGAAGTCTAATTTTGTCACATCATGGTTGAATGTCGCCATAGGTTAACTCACCAGTGTTGAAGTATTCTGTTGAAAGGATCACTCTCCCTTTGGGAGACATATTTCCCCTAGGCTAGTACCAAGGCCCTAGCTTCTTCTTTCTTTTGTCATGAGACTCTGGGAAAATTCCAATTAAAAAAAGATTTATTATTATTATTATTATTATTATTATTATTATTATTATTTGTGTGTGTGTGTGTGTGTGTGTATTCCACTTCTGTGCAAGGGTCTATGGAGGCCAGTAAAGACCATCAGATTTCCTGGATCTGGAGTTACAAGCAGTTGTGAACTCTCTGATCTGATCTGAATTTGGGTCCACTGGAAGAGCAGCAAGTATTCTTAACAGCCAAGTCATCTCTCCAGCCCCAGAAAGTTCCAAGTTTTAACACCAAACTTCAAATGTTTCAGCCTTTTCACCTCACAACAGCCACACTGCTAAAATTCAGAACCTCTAAACATAATTAAGTGCTAACTTATTTGATTATTCAGAAAACCATTTTAGTATACTTTGGGCTGTTTTTAAGTTTCTTCTTAAAATAAAAATATGTCAATGATGACTGTTTCAAACTATGCTTGATTCACTGTGGCATCCACTTTTGTCAAGTGCTTCTATGATTCTTAAACCTGGCAACAGGTTTAATACAAAATAAACTGGCTGTCTTACCCTAAGACACAAAGGACACATATTCCTGTCCTTCATTTTTAACTTCTCCTTCCTTTGACAAGTCATTCAATTTGTCGATTCTCTTCCACAGAGGGTCACAACCTCCCCATTCCTCCTCCTCCTTGTTTCCTTTGATTTCTTCCTTGTTGCCCTCTCCTGGCCTCCCGTTGGCTTCTACTCTCCTGCAACCAGAGACCCACCTTGTTGGGACCAATTCCTGCAATCCAAAAGCCTGGCTGTAGTGAAGGCCAGCATCCTCTCCACAGAGAGGGAGGACGCAAATGGCCCTTTTCCAAAAACAAATGATCTTTCTTGGCTCCCTCATCTAAAGAGCCATAGGTCTCTGCTCTTGTCCCTGTCTCTCCATCTAGAATACACATCTAAGGGCACCATTGCTGCAGTCTCAGCCCTAGACAAGGGTGCTTTTGGATAGATGAGCTTCTAGAACTCTGCCTTGAAAATAGAACAGTAGGGAAATTCTAGTCTTATTGCCTGGGGAGTATATCGGGACCTGCAATGAGGGTCTGAGTACTTGGAGGAGCTCCCTTCTCTCCTTTCAGAGTTTATGTTATTCATTTGTGTATCGCATACCATCCTTCCCACTAGTTAAACACGATGGACTCATTTACCAAAGCCGGAGTGCAAATGATATTTGCTCCCTCCTTAGGCAAACAAATAAAATGGAATAACATGTTAAGTGTAAATATAGGTGAGAGGTGTGGTATCCATGGTATCGCTACCCTGCTGTTTGAGGCTGCACTCCACACAGGACAGCCATATGCTACATAGGCAGTGTGTCTATTTCTAGATGGGAGTGGAGCCCCGAGAACTCTTCCATCCAATCTGTTCACTAATTATGGCAGCTGCCTCATGTCCCTATGGAGATGAAGATGCCATACTGGGCTGTGTTACCTCCACACTCTTCATGGCCCCACTTGACAGATATTCTGTGGTAGGTTCTCAAGCAGCTATCATCAAAGGTCTCAGGATCTAGAAGTCAAGGTTAAGGTTGTATCTCAATCTGTATCTTAACTGACCCAAAGTTGAGAGACTTGTAGCTAAATAGGGGAAATTAACCATTTTTTCTTTCTATCTCATGTTCTTTCTTACTTTTTAATGAAAAGATTCGGATTATAATTTTGGAATGATTGATTTATCCACATTACATATAAATCTAAAACACACATATTAAAGATACTTCTTAAACCATGTCCACATGTCCTTAGGGAATTGTGATTATACACTTGAATATCTTCATTAAATACAAAACTTTACATTCCAAGTTGATGGCTACATTCATACATACACACACACACACACACACACACACACACACACACACACACACACATATATGTCACAGTTGTAATTTAGGTTCAGTTAATTCTTTAAAATATGGATAGCTGTATCCAAAGAAGTCCTTAATTAAGGTAGAAAATTACTACTTTCAAATATAAATGCTAATTTGTTATTTTTTAATGCCTATTATTTCCTTGAAAAAATTGACATTATTTTTGGCTATAGATATTTCACTGTTTCTCATAAGTAGGAAAGAGTATATCTTGTGGACAAAGTATTTGCATATTTATACATTAAATTAGCTGAGAAAATCATTCAAAGAAAACTACCTTGAATATAGATATCCATATTTTAAAGTATTTACTGAATGCAAATCACTACTGTCACACACACACACACACACACACACACACACACACACACACACTGCTTTATACTTATGATCTTATATGTATTGATTAAAAGGACAACATTCACACAAACAGCTTAATGACCTAAAAAGAATAGAATTTTTAAGATCATTAAAAAGGAAGGCTTTGAATTCAGATGCTATTTTGCCATGCATTTGCAGTGTGACTCTGCCAATTGCCTCTGTTTTCTTTAGATATCTGCACTGAGTCACAGAAAGGTCAATTAATCATATCTCAAATTAGATGTGAATCACAGCCCGCAGAGGTGGAAGTCCCCATCTGCCTCGCTTCACACAGGCTGAAGACAGAGAGCTAATTGTCACATTCTCTAGCTTTCCTCTCAACTGAAAGTCGCCAATAAAACTTTTGATTATTTCCTGGCCTGGCTATTTTCTTTCCATGTCTGTGACCCTGGAATCATCTTTGACCCCCTTTTCCTTTCTCCCCTACATCTTATTGACAAGACTTCAAAGCAGTTATATAGTTTTGCCTCATTAAAAATAAAGAGATTCATCTATTTCCTACAAGTTGCCTCTGGAGACATAAAACTTCAACTTGACTCTAGAAAATCTTAAACACAAACATCTCACCCTTACAAATGATTTCAAATTCCCTACAAGTCTTAATATAGCTTATTTGTCAGAATGAATTTTCTATCTGTGTTCAGATGACCTTGTAAGCAATGGTCATGTGTGTCAGTTTGTGTGTGTTTAATCTGTATTGCAGAAATCCATTCATTTTGAAACAGAAACATTGAACACATCACATCCACACTAGTGATTTTCTTCCTCTTTTCACTGTTGTTGGAGTCAAAGCTCTGTGAACATTGAAGACTGGGAAACAGCTATGGAGACCACAATGAGGCCGCTAATGTTGACAATCCTGGATCACTCTGAAAATCAGCACCTGTTCCCCTTATTTACTGCAATAACAAATGCTAGTCTGTGTTCAGGTCAAACAGGTTTTTGAGACTTTGCTAAAGACAATTACCTGACAGGAAGACTGTAGTTGTCTTTGGTAATAAGATCTCAGTCAAATACCTGGGGCTTCTGATATTATGAACACTTCCTGGCTGAGTATTAATGCAGAAAGTTTAAGAAGTGGGGAAGTAAGTCTCAACTGTAATATACTACTCCATAGTATATCTGTATTTTCACTTGCACTGAGTAAAAAGAACAAGTCTAACATGATACCACCAAACATGGATCCCACCAAACAATCCCATATATGCTTTGGTACACACACGCACACACTCACTCACTCACTCACTCACTCATTCACTCACTCACTCACAGCTTGTTTTAAACTGAGTTTCAGTTAGCTACATGATGAAAAGCTGGTTGAGTCTATAAAAATATAGTAAATTATAAGGCAAAAGATGTTCTTTAGTCGTCTGTATGTTTGACATATTACACTTTAATCAGGGATTGAAGAGGAACCAATGAAGACCAAGGAACAAGTGGAAAAAATGGAAAACCAAGACCCCAACTCATCCCTATTTGTCCTTCTAACCCAACATAACAATACACATAAACTCTTAACTGAGAAGTCTGTTCCTTTTATGTTCCTGCTTGTAAAATAAGGAAAGCAATAACACACACTTAGAGGTAATTTATTGACTCTTCATAGCTCCCCAAAAGCTATCATTTGAATTTCCCTACATTTTGTTTTTTTATTCTTCGAGCCTCATGGCTTAGTGAATTGAGAAAAGAGACTGTTCAAGCAACAGCAAAATTCTGTTCTCTTCTCCATAAGGCCGGCATGCTTTTGTGTTTTATAAAGGGTTGACCTTTCACACACTTACCTACGGAAGTGATGATGACGGTGAAATGAGTTTCATCGCGCCTTCCAGTTACGTTGTTGTAAGCACAGCACACGTAGTCAGTGGTCTTCTGGGCCACTTTCTCAGATGCAACTTCTAAACGAGGCCCATGTTTAATGACATACGTTGTATTGTCAGACCTTCGGATCCAGGAGTAGGTGTTGGGGGGATAAGAATCAGCAGAACAATCAAACAGGATGGCTTCTCCTAGGTCAACAGTGAACACTTCTCCCACTTTTAGCCCTTTGTCAGAATTAACTTGAAGTCCATAAGGTCCATCTGTATAAAGCATAAAGAGATGGAGAGTGTGTGTCATATAAACAATCACAGCACAGTTTCAGGGCTTGAAGAGCTTAGAGTCAGTTTACTTTCTTTAAAGTCTTCATGCGGACTTGACAAAATACATCCTCATTCAAATCCCCGATTAGATCTCTCTCTGTTTTATTTTGATACTTGCAAAAATGCAAAGTATTTGATTGGACATGTTTGTGATAGTTAAAGCCTGAAACTTAGCTTGCAGATTTACAGACACTGCCATCATCAATGTGGGGCTAAGCTTTCTCAGTGCCGTATTGATAAATGCACTGTTGCTAGGCAACCTCTGTCTTTCCGGAATAGGAATTACACTTGAAAATACTTTTACAACAAATAGATACTACTTTCTCATTGGCAAGCATACTCTCAGAAGTGTCTGTTTTTCCTCAATGCTAGGTCATGCAAATATTTATTGAAGACAGAGTTTCAGACGGAACACAGATTTGTGCAAATAGGCAGAGAGGTGTTTCAGATTTTCTTAAGATTTTAACATATTAAAAATCCTTTAAAGCTTCAGATTTCATGTGGAATACACACACACACTCACACACTACACACACACACACCACACTCACACAACACTCACACACCTATACACACATACACATTACACACACACTCCACACACACTCTATGCATACATGCACACACACATACACACACACACACTCATTGACACATCTGTGCATTAACAGATAGTCACTGAAAAATTAAAAAGCTATTAAACCATGGCTATTTGACGGTGTTTTCCCACACAGTTCCACACCTATGACAACCCCTAAGGAAGTAGACCAGATGAAGACACGTGATACATGGCTTCTCATAGAGAATAAGAACAATATTAAAAATACTTCCCAGATACAAAGTTTCTCCTCTAGTCTAAGTCATTTTGGACATGGCTACACTGACTTTTCACTTCACATTAACTGACACTCACTAGACCCTGGCTGTGGGAAGGGACTCTTTGTAATCAGACATATAGCTTACATTTTATCTTGAAAAAACTTCATGAGACAGATGTTATTATTTTCATTGTAATATTTTTAAATGTAATTTCCCATAGTCACATATCTGTTAGATAGCAGCATTAAGACACTTTAAGCAATGAGGTTTATGTTATATAATTTTTCTATGTCAGAAGATTGTTGGTTAACCATTTTGTTTTATGATAAATTACTGCCTCATATAATTACATAATTAGTCAAACAACCATTTAATAAACAAATGTTTGAGAAATAATAAGTATAAAATAATTTGTAATTATATATTTAGGAATATATGTATATATTTGTGACCATTAAAAAAACAGGCCATGAATTTGAGGAGAGATCAAGGAGGTGCATGGGAGAGGTTGGAGGTAGGAAAGTAAAAGGGGAAATAATGTAATTATAAAAATTAAAATATATTTAGTACACAAAAGGCATAAACAATTTGCATTGCTAAGAAATTTACAAACTGGATAAAATGATCAGTATTTTCGTTTTTTTAAATAACTGTCTCTAAATGTATAATTGTGTGGATGAAAGGACTAGATTTTAGGGTAACATTTTTCTCATTCATGAATTAAGTGTTCTTTAGAAGTTATTTATAGTTTTGGGATCTCTTCATCTTTTAATATAAAAATATGAGAAACTGCCAAAATTATTTATGCCTTTGAAATTATGAAAAAATTCTTTATGTTACACTCTAGCATTTGGGCCAAGCTGACCTTAATTAAGTTTGTAGATCCTCAGAGTGATTCTCCACTGTGCCATAATTTTTTGATCCATCTACCATTGTGAAGACGAGTTTCATAAGATATCACAGAAACTGGAAACACTACTTTATAGATTATGTTTAGTTATATAGCATGTCTTCTTTCTGAAGAGATAGGAAAATGTGAAGTGTCCCCACAGCATTATATTACTATAGTTATACCAGTAAACCTCTCATTAGAAAGAAAGCTGAAGCCAGCTTAGTCAGTTCTTAGTATCCTGAAATATTGGTTTACAGGACCCACTCTGGATACACAAATCGGTAGATGCTGAAGTCACGTATAGAAGATGGTATACTAATTGTATATTATTTACATATATCCCCCTGTAAAATGTAAACATGCCTAGATTACTTATGACACTGAATACAATGTAAATGTTCTGCAAATAGTTGTTATGCTTCATTCTCTAGGAGATGATGTGAAAAAACCATGTGTGTGTGTTCAGTACAGGTGCAATGTGGGAGTCTAGCTCCCACCTTTTGAAGGATTCTTGGGTGGAGGAGAGAGAAATGAGGAAATATTAGGTAGAAAGATAGGCCTAGACAACGAGGAGAAAGACAGAGACACAGGACAGCTTCAGGAAGGCCCTGGGTCAATATCCAGCCACCCAGAGGTTTATTCAAAAGGGCTTTTTATAATATGCCAAAGGGAGAGGCAAAAGATCTCCATCTTGCAAGATCAAAGCACAAGATCATACAGTCAAGTGTAGACTCTTCCAAATACCTGGTAAACACATCTGTGGCCAAATCATCTCCTTGTGTAGCCCTGCTGGGTAAAGCAAGCTCAGATTCTCTGACTCTAAGTAATTTGGGCCCACACAGTGCAATTTTTTCAGTATTTCAAATTTGACTTTGGCTATGTCTGCTGGCTTACCTAAAATTGAAAGCAATTGGAGGATGGAGATAGATGATTATAATGAGAAAGCCTGGATGCCTGTTTCTGTGAGTGACCTAGGGTTCGCCACACTGCCCTCTCCCAGGCTGTGTCTTGGGACAAGTCACTGTGACAAGGGACTAAGAAGAGTGACACTCAGCCTCTTATCCTGAGCTTGGCTGAGGAGTGAGCAGTATGTCTGGAATGAAAAGTTGCTTTTACTGATTCAGAAAAAAAATCAACATCAAGGTGTTCTTATGCACAGTACTGTTCTAGGCATCACAGGAGGAACTGGGATGTTGAAAAATGGCTCCCTAGACTATGTCTCCTCTGTGCTGCAGCAGGGGCTCTTCCTTCCTGTTGGCAGCACTGATGAGACGTAAGACAGTGTAGCCAGGGGTCACTAACTGCTTCACGTGGAAGAAAAGCAACGGAAGGAATGTGTGTGGTTTGGAAGAGACCTATGTTCCTGTGCACCATCTGAAATCTGAGAACCATTGTAGAGCAGAGCAATGCAGATTTGAGAAGGAACACAAGAGTGATCATTAAAATAGGTCTTTCTGTTTGGACCCCTGTGTTCCCACTGCCTTTCAGGGTTTACAGAATATGCCTATAAACACATGTGAATGACGGTGGTGCCTTTCAAAGTGTGCTGGTGTTCTTCCTGGGAGGAACTCCCCCTTGGAATTGTCTTAAGATCTTGCAATATATTTGAGTATTCCCACAGATAGCATTTCTCTAATCTTGGAGGGTGGGTTGACTCTGTAGAGGAAGTCCATATATAGAGCCATGGTTAGGTGAGTAAGGTCAACAATTTAATAAAATAACTAGCTTTAAATAAAATATACTTTGAAAGGAGAGAATCTTATTATGCAGCTTTTTTCTCTCCTCACATGTCTGTTGATTTTGCTACTTCCTTATTTGTTGGGTTTCACGGTTGGCATCATCTTTTCTCTTTGTCTTATCATATGCCATATCTGAAGATGTTTTTAACATATCCCAAGAGTCAGCTTCACATCTCTTAACCCTGTATGCGCCCTCCTTGCCAAGCATTTCTTCCAGTTCTTGAAAACTAATACTTTGAGGCATTTGAATTCATTACTTCTGATATAATTTTATAAAATTTATATTTTATCTGATTATAAAAAGGAAATGCATGTTTATTGCAAAAAATCATAAAAAGAGTGTAGCATGAATCTTAAAAGGTCTTATTAATAAAAACAAACTTGGGAGCCAGGTATTGGGGTGAACGCTGAAAGATCAGAGAACCAGAACAAGCCACAGTCTCACCTCGCCAATTACTCAGTTGATCCTGTTTCCTCAGACTGGAAGCCTCTGAGTCCTCATCCAGAATGAATCTCAGCTGAACTGTTGCTCAAAAGCCTAAAAGCTTAACCAGGCTAGTTCCTGGTCCTCATACCTTATATATCTTTCTTCTTCCTGCCATCACTTCCTGAGATTAAAGGCGTGAGTCACCATGCCTGGCTGTTTCCAGTGTGGCTTTGAACTCACAGAGACCCAGAAGGATCTCTGCCTCTGGAGTGCTAGAATTAAAGGTGCGTGTGCCACCATTTTCTGGCCTCTATGTGTATCTAGTGGCTGTTCTGTCCTCTAACCCAGGTAAGTTTATTAGGATGCCCAATATTTTGGGGAATACAATATCACCACAATAGAGAATCACACCAATGAAAAGCTATCTTTAATTTCCTAGAGACCCAACATCTGTACAATCATCCCTTTCTCTAGTTACATCTCTCTCTTTCCCATTATTCTCTTCTACCTCCTCTTTTCTGCTACTCCTATTCCTCTTACCCCTTTCTCTGTGGCTGTGTTTGGGTCTGTGTTCATTTCTTTCTCTGTGTTCCTTCCTCTTACACACACAGGCATCCACTTCATCTCACACTGTTTACATTCTATCCTCCCCTGACTGGACTATGATGTGATTTTCTCTACACTGCTTAGCACTTCAGCGCTTCAGACAGAACATCCTTCTATTTTGATGGAGAATTAGCATATTATTCAAATGAATGGGCAGCCCTGTAGGAGACCTTCAGAGTGGCTCAACTAGAGTGGCCTCTGATACAGATAAAAGCAGATGGATGATTCCATTTGGCTTTGGATTATGGTTCACCGTCTTGCCTTTGGCAGAACACTCTCAATAGAAATGAACTCTTTGCCTTAGGGATGGCTGTTTACTAAATGACTTGTAAAATCACATATCATCTGTTCTCTTTAACAATTTATGACTGGGTGGGAACAGTACCTAAGTTTCCATCATGATGCTGCTTGCCACCCTGCGAGGGAGCAGATGGTAAGTATTTACTGTAAATGACCTTTTTTCCCTTTAATTTTTATCACTTAGAGTACTCCCCGCAGCAGTGCCATGTGTTTCACACAAAATGTAGTGGTTATTGGGCTATTATTTACAGTTGGAGCTAGAAGGCATTTACATTTTGTAAGCCATAATTAGATATTTGCTGACTTTTTACTTGTCATTGTATTCCACCAAGGTAACACCACATTATGACATCATGACCCAATGAACATATAATCAATCTTGATAGATTTACATAATTCCTGCTTTGCAAGAAAAAAATGTCATGGAAACAATGAAAACAGAATAGAGAATCCATGACGGAATTGTAAATCATTATGTGGATATCTATGGGAGATGATTAGACTATGAAAGTCACTTGATTGCTGATCTTTGTCTGACCACAGAGCCATGGAGTAAAAGTGGGATCTGAAGCATGATACGAACAAAATAGTCTATTCCATTTTAGCCAGGTTAAACTGAGTTCCTAATGGTGTCAAGTATTGCCCTATAAAATTAAAGATGCTTAAACGATGTGGAACTCCTAGAGAGTTTGTTGTACTGATGAATGGAGAAGAGTCAAGGAAGATATACTGTAGTGAGGACCAGAGAGAGACATGTACAGGATGCTGTCTTTGCACAGAGAATTGAATTTCTTAGTGACACTGAGGAGGTGAGAACAGGCCAGGACAGATGGGTCTTTCAGTAGGAGATAATGAAAGAAGAGGAGTAATTACATACAAACGGAGCATTGGAGAATAGCTCAAACAAGGAAAACATTCCCAGTGTACATGGAATGAGAACATTGAGAACACCTCAATGCCACCTCAATAGATCAGTGACAAACACTCATGCATGCTATTTAAACTTTGTCACCTGAAACCAAGAAGACAAATCAAAACAAAAACTAGTAATAAAACAGGGCTGGAGTCATGATAGCAAGAGAAACTAATACTGAGTGTAGGTTTGTGCTTTTAGGTCATATGATTAGGTCATTGCTACGCCAAGTAAAACCTGGTTGCAAGGCTTACCTTTGATTCAGTTTGTCTGTTCATATTTTCTTTTCCCAGTGCTCACATAGCTCACATATTTATGTTTGTGCTGCTTGTATTTGAATTGAAGTTTTAACTCATGTCCTAATAACTCGCTTAGTAAAGAAATACAGATATAAATTGGCTGCACTGTTTCTGAATCTTCCCTACAATCTCCGCTGGTCGTGCAGCATTATTATAGCTTAGACTTTCTCTGTGCATCTGTTGCCTCTGCTTTAAAAACAGACAGAACATTCTCATAGGGATATCTGAAAAAAACTTTTAAAATCTTTCAAATACAGCTATGAATTAAGCTATAAAAATAATTTGCCATGGTTAAATAAATATAAATCAGGTATCATAGCTCATGCTTGCAATATCAGTACACAGGAGGCTGACTCTGGAGATTACCCTAAACTCAAGCCTAGCCTATGTATTAAGTCCCAGGTCAGCCTGGAATGTAGAATGATATGCTGTCTCTAAAACAGATGAGCAAACAAACAAAACAAACCATGATCTGTCTCAGTCCTTGAAAAATACGTTTACTTCCTCTTTGTGTCTGGTCTCTTGCTGAGTGGGCATGTGATGGCTTTCCAGACCTTTCCACTTGCTCAACCATATTCATTGTTACACATTGACTCAAGTGTCACTTTATGAAAGGAGACTTTCCTTTAGTAGGAAGCAGTGTTTTCAGTCTTTGTATTCACATGGGATAATAGCACTTTAATGAAACACTGGCGAACCATTCTACAGCACTGACCATGGGCCAGTCAAGGGATCTATTACTTTACATAGAGTGGCAGTTCAGTCCCCACAATTACTCCGTGATGTAAGTTTCCAAGATCATCATTAAATGAATGAAGAGAGCGATGTTCAGAGCGATAAGCTTGCCAACACAGGATTTGAACCCTGGCCCATGACTCCATAGTTCTTACTCCTGTCTATTATGCTTCTTTTGACACATATCTAAAATAGCCATGATATTTTACTCTGTACATCTTATCATACACAGCTTCTGTCTTCTACTAAAATATAGGATCAATGTCCAGTTTTAAGATCCAGTAATTCTATTTCCTTCAGCTGAATTGGCCAGTTGTCAGGCAAAGCCTTGGGTATATCTTTATCACTCCTCTGTCTTCCTTCCAGTCCCAGCAGCTCCCTTCCCTGTCTCAGTGCTGGTATTCAGTTTTATTTTAAGTATTATCTGGTTGCAGACGACTACATTTTAATTCACATGCTAGTACTTTTCTCTAAAGTTTTGTTTGTTTGTTTGTTTGTTTGTTGACACATGTCCTTGAGAGAACTCTGTGGGTGTTCTAGTGGAGAAAACAGATGCACATATATGAAGCAGATGAAGACAGATGTGTTGATAGTAGCACCATCTTTTCTTTAGTGAGTGCTTGTTTGTATGCTTCTTTGTCTAGTTTTTTGGACAATATCTCATTTAATCTCAGGAATACAGTGAGGTAATTTCAAATGTCTCCATTTTATAAACGAGGCCCAGAAAGACCAGAGGATTTACTGATGTCACGTAGGTCATTATCAACCCCATTTCTCATTCCTGTTGTCTGACTTGTAAGCACTAGGTGCAGGGTTTTGTGTCTCTTCTGCTATTATGAAGATGTATTTGATGAGTGTGCAGATATGTGTGCCAGGCTCAATTCTCCCGTCAGAAGATGAAAGCCTCACCCTCATGCCAGAGGAGACAAGTTTTCCTTTGTCACATCTCACTTTTCTTAGCTGCATAGTTGCTTTTGCAATCTCACACTGAGGCTTCCCAAAGAGGTAGGCTGTTGGCTTTCAGCTGAAGAGGTACTGCCCAACTCACAGAAGTCATACAGTAACGTTCAGAGATAGGTTTTAGTTAGTGCTGGCATGCACTGATGGTGGACAGAGAGGCTTCAGAATACTCTAAATTGTCCAGGACAGTCAGTCCCACAGCAAAGTTATCCAGTCCCCCAATGTCACTGTTCTAAAAGTTGACAAATTCCATGTTATGTTAAACTTTGCATACAATACAAAGCACCTTAGAGGTTAGGTGAGATGACTTGGTGGATAAGCTGATTTCTTTCCAGCCTGACAATATGATTTCCCTTTCCTAGGACCTACATGGTGGAAAGAGAGAGAGGACTGACTCTCGAAAATTGTCCTCTGACTTCCACAGGCATGCTGTGGCATGTGCACACCTAAAAACACAACATACACACACACACACACACACACACACACACACACACACACACACACACATACACACACACACACTCTAAATACATAAATAAAATGGAATCCTACTAGAGGTAGTGCTAATGCCCTGTAGTGACTAGAAAAATTAGACTAAGGAAAAGGAGGAACATTGCTTGGAGTTGTGATGATAACATGATACAACCTGAAGAGTTTGACACATTTTATTTGTACATGAGATTCAATGTCAACAATGAAAACAATAACTGAAGAGAATTAAAATTCAGAAGTAATTACTGATCTTTTTGGGAAAACACCTGAGATTGCTCTGAGTAGGATCCTTCCTGAACCCTTCTTTCAGAAATAGGAAAATCATTTCTTGGCCTTTGGCTAAGATCAAGTGTAGAAATGGTGGAGAGAAAACAGGTGTAGGGAACCCTTGTCATTCAGGGCACTCTTCCACACATAACCCAGGAGTGTTCCTTTTCCATGCAGTCCACAGATCACATCCCACATCCCCAGGACCCCATCATTTACCCTTCCTTCTGAAGGGAAATGAATGAATCAGCACCTCTTTGTGGTACTGGATTCTTGGGATTGAGAATTTCACTACACATGAGATCATCCAATGGTTAGAACCACAAATTTCACTTTGAATGCCTTGAGATTAATGCTTCACTTGATCTTCAAAAGGTAAAGTTGTGTCAATAGATATATTTCTGGGCCAGACAATGCCTAGGTGACATAACTATACCAAGTACTGAACTACAATACTGGTAAAGACCAAATGACATCTGGTGCTGATATTATCTATACCTATTCCTATGAGATCTTCCCATAAATATTGACATAAGAAAAAAAGTTACTTACAATATATGGTAGGCATGATGATGTCACTTTCCACCTCACTGACAGGGTTTGACACAAGGCAGCTGTAGTTCCCAGTGTCCTCCTTTGTCACTGGAACAATCCAAAGGGTGTTGTTTTGGGGAGAAAATGAGTGGTTGGAGTTGATGCCAACAGGCTTCCCATTTTTTCGCCACTGGTAAACTAGCCTGGTACCCCCTTCCACCTGGCAGGTCAAGGTAATGTTGCCCACATACTCCACAGCCCCAGAAGGAGGATGGAACTGAACCACTGGCTTCATGACAGGATCTGTAATATCAAGAGACGTAGAAATAATCACTTTCCATTCATGGAGCTAGACTACAATTCTAAGAAGCCTTTCCAATATTGAGTCCTGGGAAAATGATTCCAACATTTTAATATTTTGTAAATGTAAACAGCTTGGATAACAGTTAAAGAGGACATTAAAAAGTCACAGAAATTTAAAAATGGTAAAATATGAAATATACTTATACAGTTAGAGCTAATCAAATTCTAGAACTTGAATTCAAGTATTGCCAGTTAATCTATTTACTTTTTTTTTTTTTTTGGTTTTCGAGACAGGGTTTCTCTGTGTAGCTTTGCGCCTTTCCTGGGACTCACTTGGTAGCCCAGGCTGGCCTCGAACTCACAGAGATCCGCCTGGCTCTGCCTCCTGAGTGCTGGGATTAAAGGCGTGCGCCACCACCGCCCGGCTACTTTTTATATAGTTAATGGTTGAAAGCCCAGAGTTCCACTTTCCTATTCATCATGCTTTCTCTACCACCAAAGCTTCTCTCCCCTCCCCCTCTCTGAACTTAAGGGATCATGCAAATGCTTATCTGCCGTGAAGGTACACTCTCACAGGCAAAATGTATACAGTTATTTCCCTTTCCTGACTTGTAATGTACCAAAAGCACCTAGCAAGAAGGGATCTAGCAACCTCACATTTTTATTCACCATCTGAAAAGTAAATTATACAGCTCATGTATGGTATATGTTTGAAAGCGTGGTAGGGGGATTTTTGGAGAGTGGCATATATGCAATTTCATTAACAAGCTAAAGTCTAAATTTCAGTCAACACTGAATCAATTTAACAATAGGATATGATATATTACTGAGATTTTTTATTAAACTTGAAATATAAAAGAAATTTTTGCTAAAAAGAGAAGTAATGAGAAACTAGCTTTATTTTATGAATGTGGCACTCAGCAAACGTAAAGGAACACAAACATTTCTTCACTGACTTTTAGCTCTAAGTAAATGGATAGAATTGGTAATCACATATGCATTCACTATCATTCCAGCAACATCATCAATCTTCAAAGTTCTTTACCCTGTTTGATAAAATAGTGATTTGTGGGCCAGCGAGATGGCTCAGTGGTAAAGGCACTTGCTGTTAAGCCAGAGTTTGATCTCCAGATCCTACATGGCGGAAGGAGTGAAACTACTCCAGCAAGTTTCTTCTGACCTCCACATGTGCTCTGAGGCATGTTCAGGAACACACACCCACACACGTGTAGATAAACAGAATAGACATAAGAAAACAGTTACTTGTTCAGAGTTAAATAGCAAAGAGAAGAGGCCCTTACACTTGTCAATGTATTGTTCCTGCATTTTAGAAAGATAGACATTAGTAGTCTCTATCTCTGTAAGCTCACAGAGCACAGAGAGGCCAAGGTTGCAACACCTAGGTAGCCTGTGATTGGATCCAGTACTTCAGGTGTTGATTTCCCATCAAGCCCGCAGTTGAGTTTGATGCTTCTTCCTCAGGCAAATTTCTCTTATATTATTGTTACATTTTTTTTAAACGGAAACTTCATGAGGGCCCAAACAGGCCCAATTCTCCAGCCCAGGGCAAATAGAAACAAATGAAAGATAAGGAAAAACAAGGTTGAAGAAACTAGGAGGGGAGCTGAACAACTTGGGAACATCTGGCATTTTTCATGGTGGATGTCGTCTACTGGTTTGTTCATTTAATTCAGTTCTTTGTCTTCCCTGGCAAGAGCAAAGGGTTTGCAATAGCATCTTGAGCATGTTATTATGTTTTAAAAAGAAAAATGAATTGTGTACACTGGTTATAGTTAAACACATCCCAGATATCTCTGTGTGAGGATATATGTGGTATGAGATAACTAGGCAGCTGTGACATGGAATAGTCATCCATATCATACACTTGCCTGGAACAAACCTGAAGTTTTCCTTTTGAGCAGGCTTAGGTTCTTAAACTAAGCCTATTTACTACAGTTTTTGGTTCCATTTCACTAAATAAATCCAACATTACAATACACAGGTAAGGGTTGTTCTATTAAAACTTGTATGAAAACTGTTGTAGAAGAACTTTATGAAAGTTCCTGTTAGGTATTTCTTTCCTTTCCCTACAATTGCAGACATCTGGTCCCACAGCCATTGTCCTAGTCCCCCCCTGTAGCCTCTTCTGCTTCTGCCTGTCTCCTTGCTGCACAGGGGTTGCCGAGTCGGCTATGGCCAGTGCAGTTCTGAACACTGAGAAGAAAGCAGCAGGAACACAGACAAGGCTCCTCTTTCCATAGACTTCATATTCTAGTCACGGAAGCAAAACAGTAAAAAATAAATACAGATGCTATTTACAGGTGATAGTAAGTTCGATGGAAGTTTGATGAACAAAGAGAAAAGTACAATTAAAGAGAATGAACAGTGTGTGTGTGTGTGTGTGTGTGTGTGTGTGTGTGTGTGTGTGTGTGTGTGTGTCTGTGTGTCTGTGCACATGGAGAGTGGTCAGAAAAGGCTTCACAGATATGACAACTAAGATGATGCCTAAAAGAAATAAAGGACATTATATTGAGTAAAAGTTGTCTGGATAGAGTGAAGAGTGAGAACAAAGGACCTGAGTTGTGCGTGTATTTGTCCTGCTCAAGGAAAAGCAAGGGACCAGTATGGCCAGAACAGAGAGTATAGTGGTCAGAGGCAGAGAATGGGGTCAGATGGTTTTGAAGATTATTGTTAGTACTTTGACTCCCATTTTGAGTGCGGCAGGAAGCTATGGCAGGTGTTTTCTGTGACAGGAGGCAGCAAGAGAAGAAGTACAGAGGCTAGAGAGCAAGCTATTGTAGCAGTTTAGGAGATGGTTAGAGGTGTGAGCAAGGCAGCGGTAAAGGGTAGGCGAAAGCAGCTGGAGTCTATTTTTAAGGTTAGCCAGTAAGGTTTTCTTTCAGACTGGATGTATGTTATGAGAAGATGGGATGGTCAGTGATGTATGCAAAGCCTGGACCTGAGGAAGTAAAAGAATCAATTTAATACTTACCAAAATGAGATACATTGTCAAAGAAAGAGAAGACAGAAAAATAAGTTGAATTTTGTACATAGTATGTTCAAGGTATGCCACTTACAAATTTTAATAATTAAAAACAAATGCCTGATGGTTAGCTAACTCCAGTCTCCCTCAGAGAATATTTCCCCCAACTTCTATTGTCCTTACATAAAGCCCTTGACTCATCTTTAATGTTGCACCAAATAAAAATCTTCATGTGATTAAAAACAGGGGCCTTCCCAGGATATAGTCTACAAATGAGAAAGCTTCCAGTAGCTTTATATAAATCCTAAGAAAACAGTGAGTTTCACTTATTGCTTGAAAATCAGTTGCTGTGCACTGGGCACCTCCCTTATATACATATATAACTAAATCTCAGTAAGCCTTATGAGGTAGGAGATTGTATTAGGGAAGCTTTGAACATTAATGAACTCACTCAGAGTGGGTAGAGCCAAGACCTTAAATCCCAGCAAGCTTGGTATCCTGGGCCTCCGCTGACGACCTAGCCTCCTATCTACTACCACAGAGGACTCACCATCAACAGTGACTTGTATCTTCTGACTTGAGGACAGGGTTCCATTTCCCTGGATGTTGACCTTCACAATGTAATTGCCCTCATCAGTGAACTGCAGCGGATTGATGAGGAGAGAGGCATTGGGTGGCATCATGGTGAACTTGTGCTGGTATTCCAAGTCGGGAACCACAGACTCATTCACAGAGCCCAGCAAGTATTTGGGCATCGTGTGGGATCTTTCAAACAGCCATATGATCTGGATCCCAGATGCTGGAGTGTGGAAGCCATAGTGCACGGGGAGGTAGAGGGCCTGTCCCCTGATGCCATGGACAGTGTGTGAAGGCACAGTTACCTTCAGCCCCGAACAAGCACCTGCTATAAAGGGAAAGAAAACTGTGAGTACCTGGAGCCACATCTCATAATACAAAGGTACAGTTGCAGAGAGAACTCAGTCAGATGATAATCCCTTTCAAAGAAGAAGGCTTCTAAGTATTGACTATTCTAGTACCAGTTACAGGTGGAGGTAAATATTTGTCTCTGAAACCTTCTGCATTTGAAAGACTACACCCAGTGAATATGCTGGCTGCATGACTTCCATAAAGACAAGGCAAAAAGGAGAAGCAGAAGCTCTTATCTCCTATCATTACAGAATAATAGAGAACGGAGAACCGAGAAAGACTCTGAGCTCTAAAGTTCAATAAAACCATTACACACACTTGAAAATAGACTATGTCGATGTCATATTCTGATGAAATTATGCAATTCCTGAAATATTAAGGGATTACTTCCCTGCAAGAAATTTCTGCAAAACCTTCTGAATTAGCTTAATACTCCACTTTTGGAAGCCCCTCCCCGCTTTTAGTCAAAGCCACACCAAATCTGAGTCACCTAGTAAACAGCACAATAAACCACACTCAGTTAAAACGAGTCATTCCTTGTCCACAGAGGACTCTGATTGGTATTTGAGGAACAACAAGGGGCAGGCTTGGATTTAACAGAGTGGGGGAGGAGGAGCTCCGAGAGGAGGTCAGTGATAGCCAGGACAAATGGGGAAGGATTTTAAGAATGCAAGAGTCATGGGAAATTTCACTTTATATGAAATTAAAATGTAACTGGAGTTTGCTATCAGAGGAGGCACATGACTTTTCTAATGATTTATTTGTTTCCCACTAGCTGAGATGAGAATGGACTGAACAAAGAGAAAAGCAGGAACACCAAGGTGTCTCAGGAAGTGACTGTACCAAGGCAGGCAAGAGATGAGGGTGTACTGAGCCATGGTGTACTAAGATGGGGGTGTACCAAGCCATTGTGTACTGAGATGGGGGTGTACCGAGCCATGGTGTACTGAGATGGGAATGTATCAAGCCATGGTGTGCTGAGATGAGTGTGTACTGAGATGAGCATGTACTGAGCCATGGTGTACTGAGATGAGTGTGTACCGAGCCATGGTGTACTGAGCAACACGAGAAATGGCTGTCTCTACCTAAAAGAACAGCTACTGCACTGCAGGGTGGGATCTATAACACAAGGAGAAGTAAGGAATGTCTTCATGCTCTTGAGTCATGTGGGAGAATGGAGATGCAAGCAGTAGATACATCATGGGACCAAGACAGAGAACTATTAGTTTTGGGGGTGGGATGGGGAAATCAGAAGTCAGTTTAGGGCATACTCATTTTTAGATGCTCACTAGACATCTAAAAGGCAATGCTGAATGAATATAGTGATTAGGTTTTCATTATTAAACTCATGAAAGGTAGTTTAGGAGAGAATTAGAGGCCTGAAGTGATGTGAGGCATGGAGTTTTTCCCAATGTACAGTCTTATGCAGTCTCTGTGTTGTTTGGGTCCGTGAACTCACTGATATGGCTTTATCTTATATTTGCATATTGCTTCTTTTTTTTTGGTTTTTCGAGACAGGGTTTCTCTGTGTAGCTTTGCGCCTTTTCCTGGAACTCACTTGGTAGCCCAGGCTGGCCTCGAACTCACAGAGATCCGCCTGGCTCTGCCTCCCGAGTGCTGGGATTAAAGGCGTGCGCCACCACTGCCCGGCGCATATTGCTTCTTAACTTCTGGAACCTGTAGATGTTCCAATATATATCATATATACATACACACACACACACATATACATTGCAAATGGCATACACACACACACACACACACACACACACACACACACACACACACACACACACACACACACACTGCAAATGGACCATTAGCAATGAAAAAAGTCCTTTCAGGATACTATATTTTTAAAACTCTAATTGAAAACTCTTTGCTTCATTTTATATGTGGGTGGTATTGGTATGAAATCACCATCAGAGGAACATTTATAATAACAGGGTTGTGTGTGTGATTTAAATGTAGGCTATTTTGAACACCAAGAGAAAAAACAATGGCACAAGGCCAGCGAGGTGGACTAGTGAGTAAAGGTACCTGTTATCAAGCCTGATAAGCTGAGTTCAATCCCCAAGACTCAGATGGTGGAAAAAGAGAGCTAACTCTCTGCTTCATGTTGTCCTCTCACCCAGTCTCACACTGTAGCATGTGTATGCACACACAGACACACACACACAGAGAGAGAGAGAGAGAGAGAGAGAGAGAGAGAGAGAGAGAGAGAGAGAGAGAGAGAGAGAGAGAGAGAGAGAGAGAGGTCAAAACAATTTTTTAAAAAATAAAAATAGTGGTGCAGAAGGTTGAAACAGTAATCATATATGCTTTGAGTAAACTTGTTGTAAAGGGGATGAGAGAAATGGGGTGTAGGCTGGGCAGGAATGTGGAATATGAAATTACGTTTGTAGGCACTGGGTATAAATTAGTCAGAAATAGAAATGGTGAAGCGGGAGAGTGATAGACCCAGGTAGAATGAAACTGAGCAGGTGAGAGAAGATGGGAGTTAGGGCCAAAGGTTTTCCGTTTCGGTTTTCTTACACACATGAAATGATCATCCTCTTCAATTGCCTTCCGTTTTCACTGTTTCCAGGAAACCCATCTAAATTAACTTATGGAAGGCAATTGGAACAGAGAAGGAAATGGTGCAAAGGTCTGTTTGTCTTTCGTGGTGATTTCCATGGAGAAGCTCAAGCATGTTGATCCCATCCTGTGAGGAATCAAGTTCTACCCACAGTGAGTGCTCTGTTCCCTTCCCAGAGTGGAGAGCTAGACAGGCATGCAGTCAGGCTCCCGGGCCTCTACATGGACTTGGGATAAACACACACTGCTCATTCACTTTAGTCCATCCACATCAAAGGTATTACAAGGTGCACGATTTGTTTCTGTAGGGAACAGTACAGGATTGTTAAATTCGGGGTTCTCCCAACTTGAGAGATTAAAAAGAGGGAGTAGGGTGCTGGAATATCTGAAGAGTAGAGTTGCTTGAAGCAAAGGAGTAGTGGATTCATCAAGGAAGCTGTAGGAGGAAAAAGGAAGATGGGTGAGTAAACCAGTGTCTTAAACTAGTGGTGTCAAAGATGTGTGAAGCAGAGGCTGAGATGGGAGGAGTTTGAACAGCAGGACACTTTGAAAGACACTGGTCCAGTCCCATGGGGCTCCACAGCCACCAGTCCACAGTTTATGGGCTTCCACTAGTGTGGCTGGCCATCTCTGCACATCCTCCCATCATGATCTCGACGTCGTCAGAAGATGGTTGTTTGGCTCAAACTGTTTTGGGGGGCCACCCAGGCAGGGGGATCGGAATCTGTCTCTGGTCTATGGGCAGGCTTCTGGAATCCGGTGCCTGTGGTGTGACACCTTGCACAGCCTTGGTGCCGTGGGAAGGGGCTTGGACCTGCCTAGGCTCAGTGTGCTGGGCTCTGCTGACTCCCCATAGGAGACCTCGATTTGGGGGATGTGGAGTTGTGGGGTGGCTTGGGAGAGAGGGCTGGGGGTGAGAGGAGGGAGGGGGGTTTGTGGATAGTATATGGAGTGAGTAGAAAATTTCTTAATAAAGAAAAATGAAAAAAAAAAAAGAAAAGAAAGGCACTGGGCTTTGGGATGGGAGCTGGGACAGGAGCAGGTCCCGCCTCAAATGTGTGTTTGCTGGACAAATAAAAATGCACCTCTGTGCCATTAGTTGAAATTAGGGACACAGAGTTTCTTGATAAGCAATAAATAAAAACAAGTTGTTAGCTCATTATTTCTATCTTTAGGAATGCCAAGTGTAACTTGCACTGTGCCTGTTGGGCTGCTGTCCTTTTTTTTTTTTTTTTTAACTTGACTGTGTATGAAAACATCTACCAGTCATGTGTCAGGGTTCATGTCTGACCTTCGACTCCCTCGGAACTGTGTTCTCGAGTAATTCTTAGATTGCTCACTTGCACGTGGCCCTGAAGTGAAGCTGCTCAGGAACATGTACACTTTCTAAACTTGCAGAGGGGATATTTTATTGGACATTTTGCTAAAGTTGGAAATGTGAAGTTGCAGCAAAGGACACATATTTAATCTTAAAATAGTGCTTAGTCAGCAAACATGGCCTTGGTAAGCGAGCCATTTTAAGTCTCTGCTCGCTGTCTTGTGCGCAAAGAAATACTGGACGGTGCTTGTACCCTCTCTGCTCTCTAATTGTTCAGGGGCTCGATATCCTGAGGTATTTTTCTCAGAGTAGCCACTACTTACATTTCAAGAGTAAAGGTTCAAAGGATTTTGAAATAGCGAGTCACAGTATTTAGTCCACGTATTAAGTTGTCAATTCCTGGATGTCCTCTAACAAATTGGCAATTCCATGTTTGTTACCAAGCAATCAAGGGGCTATGGTGGGAATCATATCATCGCCTTGAGAACGCACTGGGAAGAGCTGCGTGGCTGCTGACATAACGTGAGGTGATTGCCTCTGGCACAGAGCAGCTTTGTCGCTGGCTTACTGGTGCGTTGAAGACATTTCCCAGCTCAGCCTAGGAATCCCTGCTAGACTGAGGTGGGGGTGGATATATGAATCTTGAATGCCATTTTAGCCGCTCCATTTTTCTCCTTTCGGAGAGGTCCTTGCTTTTCTGTTTTTCTATAATTTAGTCTATGTAATTGTAGTTGGAAAAGACTAGTTGAGATTGCATTAATCTGCTGGGAGTGGTTGCTAGGAGCTGCATTACTATGTGGTGACACTATCACTAGAATAGAAATGTTACTAACTTTTGAATCTTGAATGTTGGCTCTCAACTATGAGCAGGATGATTTAGAGATTCTGATTAGTTATGAGGAGAGAATTATATTTCACAAGACAGTAAATATAATGCAGATACTGCAGTCTGGAGACAAATAAAGCTACTTCATTAGATCCCAAATGGTGACACATGACTTTAATTCCAGCACGTGGAGGAAGAGACAGGTGGATTTCTGGGAGTGCAGTCTGATCTACATAATAAGTTCAAAACCAGCCAGGGCTATAGAGTGAGACCCTGTCTAAAACACAACCCTCAGCCCTCCCAAAACAAACAATAGATAAACTACTTTCGTGTAAAAAAAAATTCTTTTGCGGCAGAGGTTGTTAAATGTACCTCACTAAAATGCTGGCCTGGAACTCGGGGGTCTCCTTCCTCAGCCTCCTGAATGCAGGGACTGGAGGTGTGCATCATCTCAACAGGTGAAAGTAACAAATTTATGTGGCATTTTCACTCACCGTATAAATGGGGAAATTAGTTCACTGGGCTAGTTAAGAGAATGAACCATATATTCAAGTCTTAAATAATATATTGCCAACTGTATTTCTGAATATATTCAGTGCTTTCATATAAAATGAAAATTCTTTATCAAATATGTGTGTTATTTTTTTAATTTGTACAGTATAGTGAGAGGTGATATAGCTTTTACAATAGAAGTTTGCTTAGAGATTGCTTACATTATTATTATTATTATTACTTATTATTTTATTATTAGGAACAGGATCTTACTATGAGATCTTGGCTAGTATGTAGATCAGGCTGACCTAAAAATCAGAAATATGCTTCTTGACTATGCCTTCCAAGTGCTGGGATTAAAAGTAGGTGCCACCATGCCCAATGCCTATATTATTTTTACAGGACAATTTATAGGTACTGAGTGTCAGCAGGGAATAAGTTTCCTTGTATTACACCTAAAATCTCCCTATCAGGAAAGGAATGAATCCACTGATATGACACAGCCGCTTCGAGATTCTGAGACTAAACAGGTAACATTGTTTTCTGTGGTTTGGGAAGCACACATTCTTTCTATTGATGTTTCTTGCTATAAATGTACCAAACCCACGTCTTCAAACACAGTGGTTTACTAATTTAGAAAAATGAGGTTCACCTTGAGAAAATTTTAATTGCTCTTTTCTAATTGCATGAGAAAACATAAAGGATTAAAGCTTTCCTCAGCCTCTGTCTGTGTGAGCAGATAAACTTCAAGAAAGCAAGTGATAGAAATATTAATGGAATTTTAATTTTCAATTGGTATTCCAAACATTTGCACATAAATGAAAATTTTTGTTTTTACTAGGTTGACAAATACTTCCTGAGCTTAAGAGAGCTGTTAAGACCTCCTGCCTTTTAGGCACTAATAGCAACTGGGGAAAACATTGGAAATACCACTCATAACCTGGCATTCAAAATTACAGCAATAACCTCACTTTAGAGACTTCTTAAGATACATAGTAACAGCACCTTCAAAACGTATATAAAGTTAGGAATACTTGAAAGTACACTGCAAAAATTATCCATGTTCCAACAACAGAGGACTTCTGTGAGCAGTTTTCCTGTATTGAATACAAACATTAGGTTTTACAAAGTGACCTCTACAGCAGCTCTGAATAGTTGGTATCTATTTCCCCATTACCACACACAGTATTAGCAAACACAACACAAATGTTGTTGACTGAAAATAAACTCTTGCATCTCTAGAAAAAAGTAGAAATTAGGAATCTGTATTTTGAAGAGACTATTTATTCATACATTTGGAGCTTACTTTTAAAATACTTTTAAATTTCTTTTAAATACAAAGAAAATTCAGTACTTTAAAAATAAAAGGATTTGCATATTCCTCATGTCCTTTACCACTTGCTGCCTTCAGAGAAAGTGAATTTACATAAAGAGGGGAATCATGGTCGATAACAACAACTTTAATTTTCAATTTGTGATTTCTCCCAAGTGTATTTTAGTCAAATTTCTCAATTGAATTGGTTCCTGAGTTCTTCTTAAGGCCAATTACAAAATCATTATTTGTGAAAAGCTAGAGTCCCACTATGTGAAAATGAAAAACAAATGAGAAACCAACGTAGGAACACTTATTAGGAAAGGATGATGTTGAAATTATGGTAGCAGATGTTTTTATAACAATTTTAAAATGCAGAACATATTATATGTTTAAATTTGATAATGTGACCACATAGCAATTGAGATGACCACAGTTTTGACCTTAAAAATTTATGTCAGGTAGTTTCATGTCAGTGATATTTATATACATTATATACAAATGTGGATAATAGTCATGTCAATATGAAATCTAACAAAATATATTAGTGGCAGTAAGGCTTTAAATACCCCAAAAGTCCAAAGCTCAAATTGCTTTATGTATCTATGTTACTCTTTAAAGAATAAAGCCCCCCTTAGAGTTGTATCAGACCAATGTAAACAAAACAAGAAACTAACTTAACCTTTTAGATCTATAATAGCAAAGATGAAAAATGGGACATTTGCTGAAAAGAATATTGATGGATAAAAACACAGAATGATATAGAGAGGGTTCAAATTATGACAAAAAAGAATGAGAAAAAAATATTAAGATACAGCAAAAAAAAAAAGAGCTAGTCATTGACAAAGAGAAAAGCTAAAAGACATTTTGGAGCACCGATCCTCTTAAACACATTTCTCTGTTTTGTCAGTTTAGCAAGAACTTCACATTTTCCCACATTTATATGAAAGAAGAACAGTTTGGATGTGATCTTTAATTTAAGCAATATCTTTAATTAAAAGAAAAACACCATTATGAATTGCTTTGAATTTCACTGTGTGTTTTTAATTTAATACACTATTAGAACATCTGTCAATTAAAAATTCAGTATTAAAGATTATTGAGCCTATCTGTAAGCCCCGGCAAAAGAAGAACCCCCCTAGCTTTTTATACTGCCTTAACTTTCTTAGCGAGTCCCATTGACAATAGCTGTTGCTCCAAGGAAACAAAAGCAATCATTCCTTGAACCTCATTTCTCTTACATGTTCCTCTTTCTTTGCTGGAACAGTGTGTTATTGTTAAAAGGTTCTGAACTGTTCTTCAATTATCTGAGAAAATCTACAGCCCAAAGCAAATATTTGCTTTATGCCTACAAAAAATAAGCCACAAAGAAAACCAACAAAACCCCATAACCCAAACCCCAAATACTTAAAAGCCAGTTCATGCAGGGCCTTACCTATAAGAAGAAAGTATATTTTGCAAAGGAAGATCCCAACCATGCTGCTGAGGGGCTCCATGAGAGCATCCTGCCCCATGCATACGGCGCCCTGATCTCAGTGGCAAGTAGGTTCATGGACCAGCAGCTGCTGGTTTATTTGCTAGGGAAATTAGCAGTGAGGTAACAGACCCTATCCTGCCTCTTGCTTCTGTGATTTGAATACAGAATGAATGTGTATACAAAGGACACAGGGAGTAGGAACACCTGTTATATGCTTTGCAAGAACACAGGGCTGTGGCTTTCGGAATAGTTTCTTAGTGATTCTCAGTAATTTTTCAGTATAGCTTTAAAAATTATACTGAGTTATTCATAATCAGGAGGAGGAAGACACTCTCTTTGGGTGACCTCATGATATATAAATCCCAAATCTGGTTTCATATCATGAAAAATTATGTGGTTTTGAAATTTGAAAAATTACTTTCTATTGAAAATTGAAGTACTTTATGAATTTGCCATGTAGCTATTCATCTCCATAAAGTTACTGATTATGATGTAAGGACTGTACCAAAGAACCAAAGCATATAATTAGAGTATTTTTAGATGTATTTTTTCTTTGTTATATATTCTATTACAAATGGCTGCGATAGTTTTATTGAATCTACATATTCATAGATTTAAAAACAAATCACAGGTATGTTTCTAAGTAGGGACGAGGCATGCATTGTGTATTATTATAATGTATAGCATATGCCAACAGATAATTCAGTTTTCTCAGTTGAATCTTAGAGGAAGTGAACCAACAATCCATAAAATCTTTACCTGTGTATTCTGTCTACATCTTCCCATCCTAACTCCTTTTATTATCATGGAAGAAGATGGTCTGAGAATTGCTGCTTAATTTGGTAAGTTACAAGTGAGCTATCATTAAGAATGCTGTGGCCCAAGCTTTATGTAAAAAAAAAATTACTTAAAAAGCAAGTAGAATTTCAGCACAAGTCGTTTTCAACAGTGAAGTTCCGCTGAAGGAATTCAGTGACAAGAGGAAGAAGGAAGGCATAGACTTTCATTCTAACTGCTTAAACGAAGACTGTTGTTCAAATATTAAAAATAAAAAAAGGGACAATGGCTATTCTGGAAACCAACTTTGGAAATACTCTTTATATCAAAGCTCCCAACTTGTTAAGAAAGTGTCTAAAGGCAAAGGCACTGCTGTTGGGAAACTCAACTCCTTTATACAAGTCAGTCATTTTACAATACTCCATTCCTCAGAAATATGTCAAGAGCATCCTCAACCCCAAGCAATGACAAGTTTCTCTTCACTCTCTGAATCTTGCACACTCATTTATTGCAGCGTTAACCATATTCACTTCAGTTCATTTGCTTAGATGTATACTTCTCAGGTCCTTGACTACAGTGAACGTCGTAGTCATGGACAGTTGGCACCTAAGCATAGTGCTCATTTTCCTTAACATGTTCCCCCAGAAATAAATTCCTTTCACTCTTTAGCCTAAGCTGTCTTCGTCTTAATTGCTCCTTTAAGAAATGCACACTAATTTTCATACTAAACGGTGCAACGTCCCATTGGAAAGACACATTGGACTTAGATACCACACAAGCTCCCTCACTCCACTTAGATCAGTCTTAACACAAGCTGCTCCTATTAAATAAAAATTTTTATAGTGTCCTTAAACCAAAGTATAATTTTTTTAATGAGGGCTCCGGGATCCTTGCCAAAATGTGAGAAACAAAGACAGTAGAGTGGGTTTTTCCTAGTGTCAAATGTACAGCATTTAAGGGATTTGTAAAAATTCCAGTATTTTCCTCGTTTTACCTTAAGATATACATCTTGTGACAGAAGATAATAGGTGATATAATAAGAATTTAAATACCTGAATGAACCATTCTTGTGCTGTTTTTCCTGTCATTACATACATTAAAAAATTTGCATTACTTGTGTGTTTTGTACAGACTGTATACCTTGACCAAGCGCCCTCTAGTGGTATGTTGTAAGTATAACAGCTTACGAGAGTAATTTGTGAATTCAGGAAATTTACGTTGAATTCACACAAGCAAATTTAACTTCAAGTGCTGCCAAACTGACAGAATTCTTAAAAATAGTTCCAAAGTATTTTGTCAGTATAAGAAAAATTCTTCCATACACATGGCATCACTCGGAGGCAGAGGCGGGTAGATCTCTGTGAGTTTGAGGACAGCCTGGGCTATACAGTGAGATCCTGTCTGGGGCTGGGGACAAGGGTGGGATGGGATTGTCTCAACACTATTTTATAGCAAGTTCATAATCTATCAACTGTTTTGGTTTTTAAAAGGTGGGGGGGGACTATATTCTCACTGTTTACTGGTCATAGTTATAGTTGCATTAAAAATGATTAACCTACAACAATTTCTGTCCATGATGATTGCATTCCCAGGAATGCAAGGAGTCATTGGGAATGCATGTGGAGGGGGGGGGGAGGGAAGGAAGGAGAGAGAGAGAGAGAGAGAGAGAGAGAGAGAGAGAGAGAGAGAGAGAGAGAGAAGAGCATGGCTGCTTTCTGACTTCTCCAGTCACACATCCTTTACTGTCTAGTTCATTTAAATGATTAGGCTGGTTTTGTTTACACAATGGACATCTACTACATGCATTTCAAGCACCTATATTCTTTAATACATATCCCTTAATGGAATAGCAAAAGCAACAGAGAAGAGTTGGTGACATCCTTAAGATGACAGGAACAGTTGTGTATAAGATGAACTGAGGGGGCATTCATTGTTATAATTAATACTGTAATTACATTTGATTCTGAGGGGCTGTACAGTCTGCAGGAAGAGCTGACCCCTCGAGGAGGCAACTGCATATGCAGATTCCTGTGGGAGCCACCAAGCCTCTGTACAGTTGGCTTGAGAACTGCTGCCTCCCAGAGGGCCGGTTTTTCTAATAAACGTTAAACTGATATAGTTAAAAGGCACTGGTGTCATGATTTGGGAATCACTCCTCAGCACGATACAGGAAACCTTTAAGCACCTGAATAATCAGTTTACAATCTGCAATAGTCTTAGACAAGTTCCTTAATTTCCCCACACCCGATTCTTCATTTTTAACACGGAAATAGTAACTCCATAAGGTGCTCATCATGCATATGGGCTTGGGTGTGTCTTTTTTTTCTTTTTTTCTTTTTTATTATCCTTGTTTGTTTATTTGCATTTTTTTTGAGAGAGAGAGAGGGGGGGGGAGCAAGCAAGCTTGGAGTTGGTAGGTGGGGAGGCGGGGCCAATCTAGAATGAGTTGGGGGCGGGAAAACCTGATCAGAAAATATTGTATGGAAAACAATTTGTAATTGAAAAAAAGGAGAAAAAGGTTCTCATGCAGATACATGAGGTCATACACATGAAGCCATTAACAGAGTCCCTTCCAATTTGTAAAATTTCAGTGTTACCTACTATTATTAGCTCTGAGTTTGCTGCCCCCATAATCTCATGATTTGAAATCCTTGTAACATTGAGTCCCCTTAGCTCCCCTATTACAGTCTCCTTTGTAACTTTAGAGTGACACATGCTCTCAGAATGACTGACAGCTGTCATGACTTGCCTTTGCTTAAGCAGGTAGGAAAATGATAGTAGAGGATTAGACGAAATCCTTTGATGCTATTAGAGCTCTTTACAGGGAATGCCAAGAATGAAGAGGAACCTACAACTGGCCATCAGCACCTTAGGGTACCTGCCTCCCCCTTCCCCCGGCCACACCCAGAGCCACTGGGAAATCCCACCTTCCAGGACACGGTCTCATTACCCCTCCCACCCGCACTCCTAGAGGGCGTTTTGTCAGTCTGGACTATCTACGGTCTCCTCAGAGTTTGTTTAGCTGACTGGCCAGAACACCTAAGTCTTAGGCACCAGCCTCGGCTAAGCCGGTTCCACGTACAGGCGGTCACTCGACCAATAAGATTTGCTGTCGGCTAGAGCGTGGCTTCTTGGGAAATGTAGTACCCAGGCCGGCCTTCTTCTACGACTGCAGCCGGAAGACTACACTTCCCAGCATGCTCAGCGAAAGGAAGGCTGACCCAGGCGGGCGGCTCCACGTGACTACTCACTATGGCTTCCCTGTGTTGTAGCCGGCTGTCTGGTGGTCTTGTGTGATTTGTTAGTTCTCAGCGCCAGGGTAATCGTCTCTCGACCTCGACATGCAAAAAATCAAATCTCTAATGACCCGGCAGGTGAGTCTTGTAGTCTGAAGCAAACAGGTCCTTCCTCCCGGCTGGGAGAGGAACCGAGCGCCCAGACCCCGGGCAGTGGTGGGCGGAGGCTTCAATTATAGGTGGTGGTAGGTCTTAGGGGCGCTGGGCAGCAAAGTAGTACCCTGGAAAACTCACCTGAGCCTCCTTAATCCGACCTCGACCTTTTGTGGGTAGTGTCCTCTTAGACACAGTCATTTAGACAAGGCCAGCCAGGGAGTTGGGCTGTCTTTGTCTCCCCTCTGCTTTTGCTTCCTTTCCAGGACAGCCTCAGCTGCTTTGCAGCGTCCCCCTCATCCCGACTGGCGGTGATTTGCCAGTAGGTGTCCTGGGTAGGGACATGGGTCTGTACAATAGAGAAGACTGGAAAAGAGCTAAAGTGAAGAAACAGGGCTATTTGTAGGCAACATTGCTACCGTTGTGGTTCGGGGGCAACTCTCCAAACCTTGTAGATGTTTTCTGGATGTGAAAATGAAAATGACAGTTGCTTTTCTGTTCCTCCTATCTCAGTGTACCGCTGTGAAGGTCATCAGTAAGTTAGTGTATGCGAACATTCTTTGTGTATTGCTACTTAAAAAAAAAAAAAAATCCTTGTTATGGCAAAACAGTGTCTTTTTTGTTCTTGCCAGAAGGATAATTCATGAATAAGACTGCTCTGTGTCTCAGCTTCCTTCAAGAAGCTGCTGAAATTTATTTTTTTAGGTATTGATCACTTTATTTCAGAAACCTTTGTTTTGACTGTAGCATATATATAGAATTTGCTATTTTTTCTTCGTTTTAATAAGAAGCAAGCATAGTTTAGATGAAAGTTTTAAATCATTGTGGCTTAAAATGTTGGTAGAATCCTTTCACTAAAGTTTCACTTGCCATGTTTTTTCCTAACAAAAGAGAACAGGAATACAAATGACTTCCTTACATACTTGAGAATTCAGAATTTTAGCGATGGTGGGACAGTTTCATATAATTTCCGATAGACAGTACTTACATGATCCTGGTATAACAGTTTTCCCTTTTTGAGGAAAATATGATTGGTGTCAAGAAAGTAGAGAAAATGTTCTGTGAATAATAAAAGTCAAACAAAGAAGTAGGTGAGTAGAGGCATCTAGCAGCCTTCACATTTGAACACTGGTGCTTCCTGTTGCTTCTTACCTGAGAAGGAGTTTGGAGGCTGCTCCATCCTGAGTGGGGAGGAGAGAGAGCAGATCAACTCAGAGCTGACCTGCAGCCCCTCAGGTGCTAGCCAGTTACGTGCTGGTTTTCTTTCTGTCTGCCTGGTCCTGCTTGGTAAGCAGTATGCTCATTTGTCTGTTATGCCACTTGTAAACTGCCATGGGGCTGCTGTCCTTAAAGCTGGTGCTCAATTCCATTTGGTGCCTGGGTTACCAGAGGTATGTAGTAGCTTTGGTGATTTGAGTTTTTGGTTTTGAACCTTACCTTGTGAATGAGTGGGAGAGAAGAACCAAAAAATTCCGGATAACTGATGTTAATATATTTATAGTGTTTGTAAATGTAGTGCAGACTGTGCTGAACTTGCTAATTCTTAAACCTCAGTCAGTTTATTGAATTATAGTAGGTTATATCTGTGTTTAATTGGAGAGGAAAAAAAAATCTCCAGATCATATGCAGGAAGCTGGAGCTGTACTTTAAAAAAAAAAAGTAAGGTAACGTTAGGAGGTTTATACAAATGTGTGGCCCTCCTAATTATATGTGTTTAAAGCTCTACATATCTAAGGTTTCTACATATTTGATTATTATGCTATTAATGAATATTAAAGAGAAATGAAATTCTGGTGTATGAGATTTTAATTTTATTTGTGTTCTCTCTCTCTCTCTGGCCATTTTGATCTTTCTTTGCAGAAGATTTGCAGGGAAGGATGCACTTTGCTATCTGGCCTTATTTAGATGAGATCTGTTACTCACCATTCCCCATTATGCTGGCCTCTTTTCTTTCAGTTCAATCAACAAATTGAATTGAGCATTATGTGCCAGGCACTATTCCAGGTTTGAAAGAGGCATCAGTGAATAGAATAGACAAGTTCTAAGGCAGACATGGTGAGCAGTGCTTGAGGGAAAGAAGGTGAGCAGGCTTGGGAATTTTGACAATTTAGCATCAGTTACATCTTTACATGCAGGGTGGGCATAGAAAGCCTCAGTGGGAAGATAATGCAAAAGACCTGAAAGAAGTGAGGAGGTGAGCTAGGTGGGCAGATACCAGCAGAAGAACAAATTCAGATGCCCCAATGTGGGCAGAGTAAAGGGAGTAAGGGGAAAGACCTTAGGAGATGAGGTCAGGATGAGGGCATAGAGCTGAAGGCAGGAAGCAGGATCACACTGAACAAGGTGATAGAAATAACGACTTTTATTCTGAGTGAAGTGACAGACAAAGGAGCCATGTAGTCTGATAGAGCACTCCAGAAAGGCCATTTTGGCCCCTGTTTTTTTAGTAATAGACTGAGGGAGGAAAAAGCAAGAATTGAGAGATGACTGCAGTGGCCCATGTGGTAAAGAGTATGGGCCCGGTCCAGGGTGCTAGGGGTGGAGGTGCACAGAAGAGGCTGGATTGTGGACCGGTTGTAAATGGAGAGCTAGAAAAATGTCCTTATGTGTGTGTAAATGTCAAGGATGGTCCACGTTGGTTTAACCCCGTAGATAGACAATTGAATCTGACTCTTCTGAGATGGAGGAAGTAGGAGGAGGAGTGATTTGAGTGAAGAGGCTTTTCGACTTGTGAAACGCTGCTTAGATATTAAATAGAGAAAAAGCAGAGACCTCACCAAATGTATCTGAGTTTATGGGCAGGAATCTGAGGCATAGATAAACCTTCAGGAGTTACAAGTGTATGGCTGTAACTCCTTCAGTTACAGACAGACAGACAGACAGACAGCACTGCCTGAAGTCAAGTGGAGTGGCTGTAGACACATGAAAAGCCTTTTCCACTCCATGTTGAGAGATAGATTATGCAGAGTGGAATATGAAGGAGCTGTCAGTTTTATGAAGTCTTAGCAACTCAAATGACCACCAGCATGTAGCAGATGCTTAATAAATATTTACTGAATATTCATTAAGCTAGATAGAGAGAAAAACAAAGAACAAGGCTTTGAAAGCTGCTGTAGATCAACCAGGTAAGACTTGGGTGAGAGTTAGATTTGGAACCTGACAACACTTACTTACTTTCACAAAAATTATTTAACTTTTATTTTATGTCCATTGATGTTTTGCCTGCATTTATGTCTGTGTGGGCGTGTCAGATCCCCTGGACCTGGAGTTACAGACAGTTGTGGCTGCAATGTGGTTGCTGAGAATTGAACCCGGGTCCTCTGGAAGAGCAGCCTGTGCTCGTACCGCTGAGCCATCGCTCCAGCCCTGACACCGGCACTTATGAAGTGGTAGGGAAGAAATTCTGGCTAGGGTAGGCTCAAGAGAAACATGGGGGAGAGAGTTGGAGAGAAATTGTGAACACTCAATCTTGCTAAAAAGAGAAGGAAACACGAATAGTTGCAAATGTCCTTTTGTTCTGATAGAACACAATGGCTAGTCTCATAAGAGGAACAGAGGTTCATATAGCTGTAATGGAAGTGTCTTTGTTATTGGTCTGATGTGGACAGAGAAAGTGCAAAGTCAGGTGTATTGATGCTGAAATTTATATATGCTTAAATTGTAAAGAAAAAAAAAAGCAAAGAGAATAAAAGATAGTGGATAGTGATGATAACAAATGTTTTTGTTTACTAAAAATAGAGCACCACAGTTACAGCAATGAATTTGAGCCTTAGATGAAAATAGCAGAAAACTAACTTTATTTTGGTAAGAACTAAAAAAAAAAAAAAAAAAAAGATGATGATGAAAGGGTTAATAACTTATAGTCTTAAATTACAGTTGAGTGCCAGATATATTTATAGACAGCTAGGTCTTTATTTTTTTTCATTTTTGTTTTGTTGAAAGAAAAGCCATTTTTCTGTGATCCTAGTAATACTAAGAATAATGGTTAAAACTCAAGGAATGTTTGCAAGGTAGCTGGTCCCGCTTTGGTTTCTCATGGGAGCTGTCTCATTCTTTCTAACAATCCCTGAGTTATCACATGGTTGGGGTATAATCACAAAACATGGCTGGCTGGGAAGGTTGTGCAAGGATGCAGGAGAGTCAGGGTACAAACCAGGTGGTCTCCCATTCTCCTGGCTCCTGACATAGGGCTTCCAACTTTTATTATTCTTATTTTGTACATTTGGCAGAAAGCTGCCATGCTTACTCTTGATAATTATGTAGTAATTTAGAGGTGAAACCTTTTTCTAGATACAAGTATATATCACACTTGCATTCTAGCATTTAGGGAAAGAGGCAGACATGCTATATTCACACAAAGATTTCTGTCAGATTAGTTAGCTTTGAAAACGTTTAAAGACATGCTAATTACACTTTGAAAATGGTATTTGAGTAACAGTATTGTTTGAATTATCATTGAGTAACAGTATCATTAATGAAGTTTTACTTCCTATGTGTGTCGTCTATAGCTAATATATGTCTGTGGAAGTTTAGTTGTCTAAGTCAGCCTTGCCATTTTTGATGCTGTGCCATCATGTGAGAAACCCAATGTAGGACAAACAGCCCAAGCCTTGCGATAGGCTCCAACATGTACTCCATTGCAAGGCATATTAGACTACAGTAGACTTTAGTGTTTCTGGAAACTGCAGGCTGCAGTCAGTTGCATGCTCCCAGGAGAACAAAGTGCTGAGGAGTTGGAGAGTGGAGCCTGCACAATAATTTCTACCCAGTAATTCTGTCTGTCTGTCTGTCTGTCTGTCTGTCTCTCTCTCTCTCTCTCTCTCTCTCTCTCCGTGTGTGTGTGTGTGTGCACGCGCGCAAAACTTTGGAAACTTTGCTAGCCATTGGACAATAGAGGCAAATACCATTTGCTTTCTCCTTTAACCTGAGTCTTAAAGTATGAAGGAAGTATGTGCACTTAGTATTTAAAACTTCACTGATTGGGCTGAGAGATTGTTTTGAAAATGTCTATAACTGTGTTTCTGAAGTATTAACAATCCTTTGAGACACCTGAGGTGCTAGTTAAAATGCAAATTCCTGATCCCAGTCCAGAAGTACCTATTCGTTAGTTTCATGTTGGGCCCTTGGATCTTTAAAAGTTCCCTGGATGATATTACTGGACACAATCTTTAGTTATGCTGGGAAGTACTGTATGCCTTGAAGCATAGGGATTTAGGAAGATTCCTAAGATGAGATACTTCTGAAGCTGGTGGTGTGTTGGTTTTCTATTTTTTGGAGACAGGAGAGAGTGATAACAGGAAATAAGGATGGGTGGACTGGATACTCTAGGAACAATGGTAGAAAATACTGTCATAAACCTGTAGATGTGGCAGGTGTTATTTCCTTGCAAGCAAGATAAGCACCCTACATCTTACAGAGAACAGTGTTTGAGTCTGAAGTAACTGACAGAAGCACACCATACATTTTGGTGACTAAGGACCCCAAAAGGTCAGTATGAGGCACCTCAAGCGCAGTGCAGCTATGTTAGAAATCTCTCCTCAAAATAACGTCTAGCTGCTTTTGCCTAAAAACTAATGTCAGTTCTTTAAATAGCGTATTTTAAAGATGGGGCTTTGAAATGGAGTTTAAATGCCGAGTTCTTTCTGTCTTCCCAATTTTCCTTGGTATATGTAAGGCTTTCAGAATCCTTCACTTGATGTGCATATAGACGGTACCACAGTGCTAAAGAATGGCTGGAAACAGTGAAACATGGAGTTTATGTCTTATCTTAGGCAGCAAGAATTGGCTACATTAGTGAGAAATAGTCAAGGTTAACAAAGGGCTTTAATTAGCATTTTTAAAAGTGTTGAACTAGAGCGGTTGGTTAGTGTATTTTTATCTGTAAATCATGAGACTGTTGCTTGCTTGGATCCTTTTTTAAGGTGAATTTGTTAATGATGGTGTCATGTTTCCCTCCTTTGGTTGTTTTAAAGTTGTGGTTAAGTTAGACTTCTGCTGCTGTGCTGACGGTGCCACATGACACTCTTATTTTAAACTACTAAGAGCACATCCTTGCTTTCATAGCAGACCATATGTATTGTAATAGTTGGTCTTAGAATGTATATTCTCTGTATTTTCAAGAAGGTAAATCTCATTTGAAAACTGTCATGCCTGTTTCACTAGGTGTGTTCAATCCTTTTACAGTTCTTTAGCACAATTAAATTGTGTTTGTCTCATTTTGTCTTTTTTAAGGGTCTGAAAAGCCCTCCGGAGAGCCTCAGTGATCTTGGTGCCTTTGAGAGTCTTCGGGTCCCTGGAAAGGTATTGATCTACATGTGTGGTGTGACTTCTCACCTCCACAAGAGCAGACTTACTGCCTCTGTGTGCTAATTGCTTCCCTGAAGCTCTGCTTCCCACAGCAGGTGGTTGCTGGGCTAAGCCAGGTGATGTTTGTGCTTTCATTATGAGGGGAGTCAGTGGTAGAGTCCACACTGCCAAATTAATAAAGTTAGGGTTTATTATATCAAATTCCTGGCTTGAAGGCAGATATATATGTATATTTTGCTTACTTTGTTGCTATAATTTAAAAAGTTAAAGTAATTTATTAACTGACTTTTTAATGCTGTAGCATTACGAGCCCTGAAGTATATTTAATTATGTTTTTCCTTTGGGCAGAGAATTTTGAATAAACCAGTGAAACCCAACTTATACTAAGTCTGATGCATTTCAGATTTTAATTTCCTAATATTCATGTGAACATCTCAGTTTACAAGTTTAATATTTGCCACTTGAAAGCTAGCTGGCTTTCCCCTGGAGACCGCCAGCCATTGTTAACCCTGCTGCTGGTGTCTGTGCTGCTGCTGGTGCCTGTGCTGCTGTGAGCTGTGCTGTGGATCACAGCTCCGCCACGATGAAGGACTTCAAAGGGGTTTAATTGGAGGATTTGTGTGTGTGTGTGTGTGTGTGTGTGTGTGTGTGTGTGTGATTTGTTTTTTTTTAACAGCTGTTTTTTTTTTTTTTTTTTGAACCCAGGGTCCCCTACTTGCTAGGAAAGTAATCTATCACTGAACTAAACCTCTAGCCCCTGAGCATCATAATTAAAAACACTCTTCTGCTGTGTCTGGCATCTCAATACAAGAAGCTTTTTTTCTCTTACTATAATTTCTTTTACATTTTTATTTTATTATATGGGGTTACATAAGGCATCTTCATACAACTCTATAATGCACTTGGGCACCTCTCTCTCCACAGCCTTTTGCTGTCCAGATGGTTTAGCTTCTGCTTTTATGTCATTTGTACGTAACCAATTTTATGTATTTATAGAGTCTTGGACCTGTAAATGAGAGAGAATATGCACTGGCTGTCTTTGAGACTGAGTTACTTTGCTTAATATGATCATTATGTCTGTTTTTCTGTAAATTACATAATGGCTCAAGAACCTTCTATTATGTATGTAAGTCGCATTTTCTTCATCTATTCCTTGTTGTTGGAAACCTCTGTTGGCTTCATAGCTTAGCTACAGTGACTAATGTTACAGCAGACATTGATGTGCAAGTTTGTCTCTACTATGTTGCCAGGAGTCTTTGGGTTAATGCACAGAAACTGTATACGGAATTGCATGGTAGGTCAGTTTTTAGTTGATTATGGGTGGACTGGTTTACAGTCCCACCAGCAGTTCCCATCCTTGTCAACATATGTGCTGTTTCCTTAATACAGGACTTACCTTGTTCAGTTCTCCCAGGCTTCTCACACCCCAGTGTCCGCTCTCATCTCCTTTAGACACCTTCACCAGTGGAGTAACATCTGGACTTACTGTTAATCTTTATTGGAGTTCATACACAAGCATAGTGTCTCTGTATGATAAAATGCCAATAATCCTTTTGCATGAAGTAGTTCAGACAAAGACTTGGGCATCATATATATGTGTATATAATTATGTATGTATATAAAATTATAAAATATGTTATAAATGGATGTGGTGCAGTTAGGAAGTAAGGACTAACCATACATCGTAACTGATAAGCAATTGTTTTTATTTATTTGATGAAGAAAAAAGATGATTATACATTGTGGACCTACTTTGAATTTAATTGTATTATGTTTCAGAATCAATGTCAGGTTGATGAGTGAATCTCAGTAAAAATATATGAATTTCTTAATAGAAATGGTCTGTTGTCGTTAAACCTCAAGATCTGTTTTTGTTTTTTTTTTCAGCAGTAGTGGCAGTGGGTTTACGTATAGTTTTCCTATGGACACTTGACTGTGTTTCTTTGAGATATGTGGCCCTGGGTAGAGTGTACAGTCTGGGGTCACAAGATCAGCAAATGAAAATGGTTCAGGTGAATGTCATATCTAAGCACCGGTCTTTTTGACAACATACTAAGGAGTTCTTGGATGGTAAAGTAGCTAATAGGAAGTGATGCCTCTGATGTAAGCTGCAGCTAGCCTCGTGATAAGAAAGCCTCCCCAGCTCCTCATGCCTGTTCATTCTCTGCTTGCTGACAGCCTCACAAGAACTAGGGACTGCAGTGCTGCTACCCTCTCTCTAAATGGCTCTACGTACACAAGAGCCGTACAGTACAGAATGGTGATGCTCTGGTTGGTAGACTGAGTTTGATGTGAATCAGGCTTGCAGTCACTACTGAGCATGACAGCTAAAAGAACTCTGGGATTGCTTACTGAGTGTGGCTTACTTTAACTTTAATGCAGAGCATTACACATACATACATACACACATAGATATATATCTATATATCTATGTGTATATATATGTATGTGTATATATGTATGTGTATATATATGTATGTGAATATATATATATATGTTTTTTTTTTCAGCATTCTGAAGGTTGATGTTTTCTTCTTGTAGTCTCCCTGTGAATTTTCATTAACAATTTTGAGCATTGACTGTGTTCTAGACACACTGTAGGAACTGGCAGTACAGCAGTGGAAAGACAGGTCCTTCCGAAAAGCTGAGGCTTTGCTCTTGTTACATTCATGTCAGAGAAGGCACATAGTAAACAAGATGATTGCAAATTATGACAAAAACCTTGAAGGCGAGTAGGTGATGAGATGAACTCTGAGGCTGGGTTGCTCTGCTTGAAGTGTGTTCCCCTCATGTTGTGTTGCAAGAGTGGTATATGTTTCAGAGATTTTGAAATTCTGTAATCTATCTCTTGCATGGAAAATACAGTATATTAGTGGGGTTAAAGCTACTTAGTGGTGGGTTAAGATGGATGTGTTGATACTTAGTTTATGCTACTTATGTAATTTAAATGCAGTGAAGGAACATTTAAATACTTCCACTTAATGGCATCACCACACACATAAATATATAGGCAGAACATTGAAAATAATCCCTCTGTTCAAGAATGAGCTTGTTTCTTTTTCTTTGTAATGCTATAGCATCCCTGAACCCCAGAGTATATTTAATTACGTTTTTCCTTTGGGCAGAGAATTTGAATAAACAAGTGAAACCCAATTTATACTAAGTCTGATATATTGTAGATTTGAATCCCCTAATATTCAGCTCCGTTTACAAGTTTAATGCATGAATTCTTTTTTCTTTATTATAATATCGTTCAAGTTGGAAGAAGAAACTCTCAATTCAGGAAAGAAATAGATTAGCTTGAGTTGTGATATATTGCAAGGCTTTAGAATAAACAATAGAATGTATGGGAGTGGATTATTAGGATGGATCATATTACTGTTGGCTAGGTTAAAAATGATTAATGTTTGCAGATTCCATGCTGGTTCAATTCCCTAGGAAAAGGAGGGCAGTGAAGGAGAACTGAAGAGCCAGAAGACCTGCTTCTTTTGTTTTTGTTTGTTTGTTTGTTTAGTTGTATTTTTGAGACTTGTGTAAGTACTATTGGTGGCTGGGAATCATCTTCATGGTGGTGGAGAGCAAGGAGCAGTTGCAGAGCAGGTGCACTGATGCAGGGTCCTCTAGAGACTGATGTAAGAGGGTGATGGGCTCTGTGCTGGCTTGTTACTCGGATTGAAGGCGAGCCTGCTGATAAGGAGATGCAGACCTGAGGTGGAGAGATGCAGAAGCGTTGAGTTGAGGGACATTGAAAACCACAGAGTCCAAGACGGAGGAGCTCACTAGATGTGGGAGGTGAAAGACTGGAAAGCACTGAGGCTGGAGGTGCTGTGGTGGCTTCTCTCAGCACAGAGCTTATTCTTTTAAGAGAGTCTGGAAAAACATTAAAACTAATGAAAAACAAAGAGGGTCTGCACTGGATTTTTTCTGCCTGATTCTCTGTTTGTGCAGTCCCTTCCCTCCAGCATTAGGGTCTCATTATTGGCAGACAGTTTAATATTCATTGAAGCTGAGAATTATTATTATTATTATTTTTTTTTTTTTTTGGTTTTTCAAGACAGGGTTTCTCTGTGTAGCTTTGCGCCTTTCCTGGAACTCACTTGGTAGCCCAGGCTGGCCTCGAACTCACAGAGATCCGCCTGCCTCTGCCTCCCGAGTGCTGGGATTAAAGGCGTGCGCCACCACCGCCCGGCGAGAATTATTTTTAAAGATAGCTTAAAAATTTTAATGTTTCCAACGTCATTATCTTCAGTGTTTTTCATATAATAAATTTAGAAATATAATAAAATCCTGGACTTGGGATTTCTCTGTGCAGCCCTGGCTGTCCTGGAGCTCGCTCTTTAGACCAGGCTGGCCTTGAACTCAGAGATCCACCAGCCTCTGCCTCCCGAGTGCTGGGATTAAAGGTATGCGCCACCACCAACCATCACTCGACATTGGGTTGACATTTTTTTTTTTTTTTTTTTTTTTTTTTTTTTTTTTTTTTTTTTTTTTTTTTTGGTTTTTCGAGACAGGGTTTCTCTGTGTAGCTTTGCGCCTTTCCTGGAACTCACTTGGTAGCACAGGCTGGCCTCGAACTCACAAAGATCCGCCTGGCTCTGCCTCCCGAGTGCTGGGATTAAAGGCGTGCGCCACCACCGCCCGGCTGGGTTGACATTTTTAACTGATTACAAGAAATAAGTACAAATATTTGGCAAAGGATCAAATACAAAATTTGATTATTTTTTTGTGATTTTTAAAACTATCAAATGCAATGAATTTGTATGGTTAAAATCATTTTTATTCATTACTTTTTGCATAAAACGATTAAAATTCTTTTATTACCTAATTTTATTAAAGTCTAGATTAAAATAGTCGTATTTTTACAGCCTTGTACAAATGTTCAGAAATTATTTAGCTGAGTTCTCCTTCCAAATTGTAATGTAACCAGTCTTCCACTAGATGGCACTGAGAACCTGAAGAAAACAGGGTAGGCTTTAAAGCCTGCTTATGTAAAGCACAGAGACAAACTGAGGAAGCCGCTGCATTTGATAGATTATTACTGTTGTTCTAGTGGGAATATGAGAAAATGTGCCATTTCCCCATGTAATCAAACATCTTGCAATTCATTATAATCTTATGTGGTACATGGTTTTAGGGTATCTGAGATCTGAAAATAGATTTTGAATTGTTTCATTTGGAAGTAGATCAAACCTATATCTATCTGTTCAGTGATTTATGACTTTAATAATACTGATCGAATATTGAGAACTGTATTTTTTTCTTCCTATTCTTTGTGTGTAGATTTTGGCAACTAAATTTATTTTTTGCTTTCAGTTAGAGCTCTAACGTGATGTTAGCTCTATGAGACTGCAGCTTCTGGCTGCAGCAGTTATAACAGAATGTCATTTTTGTGTTGCTGTCTTGGCTGGTGAGAGAAAGCTAACCGTTCAAAAAAGAAAGCCGAGCAAGACAGGGAAACAAACGGCAAATGTGTACTTTAGAAGAACAGAGTCTCTCCTTCCCACTGTCCTTCCAGCACACACAGTCAGTCTCTCCCTCTGTCCGTCTGTCTCTAGACACTGCCATCTAGGTATATAATCAAGCATATGTAAATGGTGGTGTGATAAGGGGGGAGTTGGGGTTCCAGTATTTATTAATTGTCTGCAGAGTTTTGATTATAGCCTATGAACTGAAGAATTTCATGTCAATTTACATGACATAATTATGTAATTTACTTGAATAAAAACCTAAAACTAACTGTTAGGTGTTTGAGCTGTTGTGTGTGTTGACTTTAACTGTGAGGGGGGTGTTGTGCAGTTACAACTAGTTACTTTTGGATTGACTTTGGCTCAATTAGTATGGAGTTTGGGATAATTTGAAAGTAATAGCTAAATGCAAAACTTAGTTATTTTTTTCTTAAGCACAGATGCATTCTCTTAAGAGATGAATCCTTAGTATGAAATTGCTTTGTAAAGGGATCGTCTAGTTCCTTAGATTACATAAACATCCTAGAAATGTTTTCATAACATCTTTCATTTGAGGGCTTAAATTGTTTTATGGATTTGAATCCCCATAAAACCTTTTGTTTTTATGTTGAGATAAGAAGTAGCCTGGCTAAAGCAGAGATATTGACTAAAATGTCTGTTATGATCGTTTTTCATAAAGTTACATTCATATGTGCATTTTATGTGTTTGCTCATGTAGCTTTATCTGCCTCCGAGATAATAAAAGTGGAAGAGCAGCCTAGGCGGTAATGTATTCAACCTGTGTGAGGGGAAACAGCTCCAAACATCAAGAAACTCTTGGTCTGACAGTCTGCTAAAATAATCCTGCTTGCTTTATGCTGTTAAGGAAACACTGAACATTTATGCTTGCTGTTGGTACAGTGTCTGACACAATGGCATATCTTACATATTTTAACTAGAGGAATACATAATTCTGACGCATATACATACATGGATGTTCTGCTTCTTGGAGAATATGTATTTTTTTTTTTTTTAATTAGGGCTCTTTATTGCTTGACCCTGCGGCATAATTTCAGAGTTGCGTTTCGTTTTGTTCCTCAGTTTAGACTTGAATTTCTCTCTGTTCTTCTGTCAGGTTGAGAGCACTTGTGTCTCGGTGTCTTTTGTGTCCGTCCTTCCCTCTGCTCAGCCTCTCCTGGCTGTTTATTTGTTCGTGGTCCCTCTTTAGTAACCGGTTAGGGCGACGCAGAATTTCACTCACCCCTGGCTGCTGTCATCCAGGAGAGTTTGAACATGTTGAGAATAAAATGGCTGTTGTTAGCTGTAGCTCCTCCGGCTGAGCAAGGGAAGGCAGTGGAGCTTGTGGATCGGGCTCGCAAGCTCCCGATGGCAGTGTGGGGCGAGCTGGTTTGCTCTTCTGCTTCTCCGCGTTCACTTCCTCTGTCTGCATTTAAATCCGTGACTTGAATTGTTCCTTTCCAGCTTTAGTTCTGAGGTGCATTGATGTACATTTTCTGTATTTTAGTGATTAGCAGTTAAGTGTTGTTGCATTTTATATAGCCTTGTTGGCAGATTAGGTTGGATTTTCACATTTTAGAGAGCATTTACACTACATTAATCTTAATACTCATTTAATCATATACTATCAACCAGAACACTTACTATAAAATAAATCCTTTAAACACTTCATTAATAATAAACAGTTGGCAAGACTGAACTGTTTAATTGTAAATTAGTTTGACTATCTCATTATTGTAACCTTTTTTCTTAACATATATTGATATGCCATGAAGAATTTTATTTGGTTCTATTTTTTCTCAAGTTTGCCTTAAAATTTTTTGTAGGAAGTCTTTATTTTGTGTATAAAGTATTATCTCACACTTATAAATTACTTTGTCAGATTCTGATTTAGATAAAGAATTGCATATTTTTATACATCTCCAATGCTAGGAAGTGAGTTTTTAATTCTAGCAGAATTATGCAGCAGTTATATAAAGCTATGAAATAAAGCCTTTTCTGTTTATTTTTCTCATTTGCATACATAAAATACTCCCAAGTCATCTAATACTTTCGTTATTTCTTGCTAATAGAAGAATTAAGAGTTTATGCACCATGTTGCCTACCAAAACTGTTTTTGTTTCCTATTCCATTTGAATACAGTTGACTGTTGAATATAGTTTGATCTGTAATTATCGGCGTGCTGTGAAGCCTGGTGCTGCAGAGCATAGTGATGAAGACTAAGGAGCGGTTGCAGTTTGAAGTGTGCGGTCTGACTGAGCATGCAGCCTAGCGCCGAGGAAGCATTTAGGGAGTGATTAGGTGGGAGCAGAGCCTGATGGCTGCACATGCAGCGGCACAAGAGACAGTCGCTTTTGAACAGTTTGAATGAGCTCAGCTGTGTGTTTCACAGGGAGCTTGCTCGAAAGGCTGAAAGGAGGGCTATTTTATAGGGATACAGTGGCATATCTGGGTTTTTAGTTTGGATGGAGTTCTCCATTGTATGTTCTGTGTCTTTTCCTGCCTTGCTAGTTTTCATCGCTGCCCTTTTCAGAATGTTGTATTAGAGTATGAAGTATTCCATGGTAGTTCTTTGTCTTCTCTGATGTTGACGGAGTAGATCTCCAGGAAGGAATAGCGTCTGACCTTTGCACTTATACAGATTGTACTGTTCTTATAAATTCATCACATTTTGAAATGTACATTTGTGAGATATTTTTAAATGAAATCACATTTTTTTCCCTTTGGCAATTTTAATAACTTTAAAACAGATGAAAAATTAAAAGTGTAGGTTTGAAGAGGCTAAATCATATTTCCAAGGTTCTAGAGATGCAACTAAAGGCCGAGTCCCTGGCCTCAGGTCATCCACCCGGTACTGACTGCTGGAGAGCATCAGCGTGGTGTCGTGTGCCGGTGCCAATCAAGCCCTTAAGATGATACCTTTGATCATTTCGTGTACTGGATTTCTGGCTTAGCTACAAATGGTAGTTTCTAATGTTAGTGATTTTGTAATGTACAACATTTCTTTTTGAATGGTACCAACTGCATTTATTTGTTTGTGGTGCTTAGGCAGCATTACCCTCCCGAGGCTTGTATTTCAGATGCCTGTGTCCCTTTAAGGGAGGGAGGTTTGCTAGAGAATTCTGAGTCCCTTTTCTTTCCATCCCTCTCACTTTATATTTGTATCGAATGAGTGAAAGCTGCCTGTTTTCCACAGGTGGTGTGGATCACACACACACACACACACACACACACACACACACACACACACACACACACACACACACACACACACCCTATGCCAAATTTGAACACCACTCACTGTTCAGGGTGCTAAGTGGGTTAGAGTTGCAAATAACTTCCCCTTCCCATCTGCTACTACCCCAGAAGTGCAGCTTTCGTGTGTGTGTGTGTGTGTGTGTGTGTGTGTGTGTTTGGGTGCTTGAAAATATTCACATGGGTATGGACCAGAGGCCAAACTTTGTTGTTCTTCAAGAGCCTTCCACCATATTTTTTGAGACCAGATCTCTCACTTGGAAGTCGGACTGTATTAAATAGGCTGTGTGGGATGGCTAGAGAGCCCAGGAATTAGCTTGTCTCTACCTCCCTGCTGCTGAGGTTACAGGTGCAAACCTCTAGCCCTATGGGTTCTAGAAATTAAACTTAAGTTCCATGCTTATGAGGAAAACATGTTAGCAACTGAGTATTTTCTCAGGCCCAGGATGCTGGGTTTCTTGCTGTGCTCATGGGACCTATCACATACTGTTGTCCAGAGTATGCATATTATTGGCCCTTTCTGTTAGAGTATTTTATAAATAGAGTTTGGTGTACACAGGCTTGCTTTTTATTCCTGTGTTCTCTTTCAAATGTAGTAGGATTTTAAATTTAAATACTACATTGTTCTTTTAAATTTCTGACATAGTGTTCTAACACTTTTAGCTTGAATTTACAATAGGAATTCTTAGTTTATAAATTAAAAATATAAAATGTTATGCCTTAACATTCAAGCAAATTATTTTTAATAAATAAAAAGTATGCCCACAATAAATCATAGAACATCATTCTGTATCCTTTAATTGGCTACAAATAGTCTAATGATTTTGTAGATTTACTTAGTGATGATTTAGGCTGGTAGGCTGGGGTAGAGCTCTGGGATCCATGTGGAAGAAGGAGATAGTAGAAGGAGTGAACCAACTCCTGCATGTCGTCTCCTGTCCTGCATGTGTGTGCTGTGGCACACCCTCCAATAAACAAACAAACAAACACAGTTAGTGATGATTCATTAAGATTTTTGCTAATCAGTATGTTAATGATGGTAAGTTTTTAAAACAATTGCTTCTTTTTTGTACTTAAATATATTTGATATTAACTCTGAAAAGTTGGATGACTAAGTTGTATGTTTATAATAGCTGGGGGGCTTTTGGCATTTTATAGCTGTCAGGAGGAGGAGGGTTAGTTTTTCTTAAGAGTGTAGCCCATGGTCTGTCAAAAGGCCACAAGTCTAAGGATATTTGCAAACACAAATTGGACTTGATGGGTTTCAACTATAAAGAGAATGCAAAGTTGGGAAGGTAGATAAGAAGGGGTGGATCGAGGAGGAGGGTGGGGAGCTGAGAAAGATCAAAGCATATTAGGTGGAATATTCAAAGAACTAATTAAAAACAATGTCTTTGTTTTGCTGTTGTGTGTGAGGAAGTCTTTGGCTTCTCTTAGACAGTCTTGCTGGATAGCTCAAGCTGCCTCAGCCTTCCAAGTATTGGGATTATAGGCATGTGTACCATACCTACCTTATTGTAGTATCTTGATTAACCAGTGTGGGAAGAAGTAGATATTGATAAATTGAGGACATTTTCAGCTAACCAAAGGTTTGTCAAAATAATTCAATGAAATTGCATAGCATAAGGACACTAATATTAGAGATAGGCATCTGTCTGTCAATCTTCTTTAGGCCTCATTGTGTATCATGAGAAAGAAGACCTTTATCTAATACTCAGCTTTGATACACAGTCAGATCCTGAATTACAGTGTTAGTACACATTGAAGGAAGCATCCTGGAACACAGCGTGAAGTTTGAAACTATCCTTGAGCCAGTGATTCTGAGCTGCCCTCTCTGGTTTCTAGCAGAGTTAGGTGCTGGCTGCCAGAGTTCCGGTGCTGACTGGGTCCCAGAGGTCATTGAGAAGGTGTTTTGTTATGTGTGATTAGACCGATCACAGAATATTATTGATGGGATAAAATGTGTGTCTGTGATATGTGCCTAAGGTAGATTCAGGGAGTTGCTTGCATTTATTTTCTTAAACATTAGTTCCTTTAACCTTTTTGGCATATGAGCAATTCAGAATACAATTGGAATTCTTTCTTCCTGCCTAGTAGAAAAGCAGTATTTTAGTGTTTGGGGCTATTTCTTAGTTTTCTGGTTCCTAATTGTGTCCTTGGTCAGAATGGCTCTCAGAGGTGCATGATTGGAGCCACAGGTCATTTGTTCTGTGTAGATGGGATTTGAACAGTTATACATACAATAATTTTGACTTTTTTTTTTTTAAGGAGGAATTCAGGGAGCTTCGAGAACAGCCGAGCGACCCTCAAGCTGAACAAGAGCTAATTAATAGTATCGAGCAAGTCTATTTTTCTGCGGACCCGTTTGATATTGTTAAATATGAGCTGGAGGTAAAAAGAAACTTTGATTAAAAGACATCTAAAGCTTATTTTCTCAGTGCATAGGAATGACTTTGTGAGATCGGAAGTTTGGAGAGAACTAATATTTCTTAATAACACTAATGGGTCTGTGATTATCACAATGTGAACTTACTGAACTATTAGCCCATGTTATTAAGTGCAGCTCGAGCGTGCTGGGTGGGGAGGCAGCATGTTGCAGTGCTGCTTCTCATCATGTTTTCCCCATTACCTAATATGTTCAGGAGATGCCAACCAAAGTGAAATTTAAAACGTAATTGTTTAAGATTTAAAATGAATGCTTAGAAAAGCTATGTAGGACCTTTTGTTTGTACACAGGGCCTGACTCTAGGTGTTCGGACTGACTTCAGCTCCTAGGTTTAAGTGACCTTGCTACTCCAGCTTGGCTAGGGCACTGACTCTTTTGATCATGACTATGTATTGTGCTGAAAGGCCCCTGTACAAAACTGTCTGAATGCTGACAGTATAAACTCATGGGACTCCGTAAGAAAAGTCAGAATAGCAAAATACCTTTACACTTGGAATCTGTTTCCCAGCTTATACAATTGCATGTTCTCTTGCTGCTTTTCCATGCTGACTTAATTCAGAGTGTTGCCCGTCACCGTGGTATTCAGTTCATTCATAATATTCCAGAGGCAAAAGTCTACGTTGAGATTTCTTATAATTAAGGGTAGCAGGTAGAGTGAGGGATCAATGTTAGAACTTTTCTTGATTTCTTCTGGCCTGAATTGTTTGTAAACACTCCCTGTTGGGAGGCTGGTGGAGTCTGGCTTCCTGGAGGAAGAGCAGCTGCAGAGGGTGTGGCAGGACTGGACAGGGTGGAAGCAGAGGCTTGGGTAAGACAGCTCCGTAGGCTTTGTGCCTGGAGTTGAGCAAACATCGGAGGACAGTGGGATGGGCCACTGTTGCATGTCCACTTTGTAGTGCTCTAGGTGGAAGTGTTCTGGGAAAGGAAACTGAATTTGTTGAACTGTTTAGCTTTTATTTATTCATTCATTCATTCATTCATTCATTCATTTTTTATTTATTTATTTATTTATTTATTTATTTATTTATTTATTTATTTATTTATTTATTTATTGCTATAGAAGCTTCCACCTGTTCTCAATCTGCAAGAATTGGAGGAATACAGAGACAAATTAAAGCAACAACAAGCTGCAGTAAGTAAAAGCATTTGTTTTTGGTGAAACTGTACATGAAAAGGAGATGTAATGTTTATAGAGAAGAACTATAGATTAATATATACACATCCTGTTGTCAGTCACGATTCAGTGACGTGTTTGTATTGTTTTATGTCGCTGTACTTTTCTTGCTGTTGCTTTGGTAGGTTTCCTTTTGGAGATTGAGGCCCTGTCTAGATCCAGGATGTACTCAAAGGGCTTAGAGCTTCCCCCCAGATTAGGAGGCACCTGTAGGTGCCTGCTTTGTCTCTATGACTTCCCTATCCAGGATTTTGTAGTGGAACATCTCTTAATCTCAAAGTAGAAGTCTCACTTACAGTTGAACTGTAGTAAAGAGAATGTAGAACTACGAGTCAGAAAGTCATAGTTGTCGCTATATAACTGTGACAATGGGCAGCTTGCCTAACTTCACTGACTCTTGTTTTACTTGTACAGTGATAGGTGGGCTCACATTTCCTTTAATGCTATGAAGTTCTGCGATTCTGGACTTCCTTTGTGTGAAGCTGAACTTTTATGAAGTTCACTGGAAGATTAGTTAATGATACAGTGGTCTTATAATTATTTTAAGCTAGAGTTTGGATTTAACACATGATTGTTACTAACGCATCTCCAAGTCCAGGAAATAAATGCTCCTCTTGTCTCTTACCCACAGAGGAGCACTAGGAGGTTTTGTTGGGGTCGGGTAGCAGTGGGGTGTACAGTGCAGACTAACAGTGACCACACCAGCAGTCTTCCTCGTGAACTCAGCGGGATACAATTAGAAGGGCTCTTTCTGCATGTTGTACACATTTCCATGTGGCGGATTTTGTGATGTAGAGCTAGAGCTTCTTGACTTCATTTTCTTATGGCTCCTCCCTGACACTTTCTTATGGGAATTGTGTTGTCTAAATTAAGCTATTGTTAGTCCTGCAGAGTCTTTAGAATTGTTAAAACAATATTGAGGATTAACATTGAGGTTTCTTCACTATCTGGTCTAAAGCTGTTTAAAGCTTGTTTGTGTTAACTTTAATGAAATACTTCTTAGACAAAAACAGTGTATATAGAAAATAGTTTATATCACTTCAAAGTTGTTATATGCATATTAAACAAACATTAAAGGGTAAATGGAGTCACTTAATATATTTCAAAGTTTGTTCTCATATGGACTGGGGAAGTGGAGTTAACTGTGCACCCACTAAGTACCTGCCCAGTACTGAAAGCTTGGTACTAGATGTTATGAATAGTTGAAAAGGCCCCTAAAGTTTAAGAGCCTTATGTTCAAAGTCATTATATTATTAACCTGTGCACACTGATATTATTCATGGAGTTGGAGAACAAAACCTTCATAGTGTTCCAACTAACCAACAAACCCAAACAAACTGATGAAGAAACCCACATATTTTTAGCTTTTCAAAGTAGGGCAAGAAGTGACTTGTTTATTTTCTAATGTGGTGTAAGCAGCAAGCAGCTTCTCTTCCCTACAGATGAATTATCTCTGTAAAATCAGTTAATTAACTTTTATCTGAGACCCTTCCCCTTGAAAATGGTTGTGCTTTTCTTGGTGTTTGTTAAGTCAGAAAGTGAAGCACATATTCCCAACATGCATAGGGCCCTTCATTGAGTTTCTAGTGAGGTTATGTCTTATGTTGCTGCTACGCTATTTTATACTTACTTCATAGCCTAAGTAAATGTTTACAGGATGATCATTCTAATACTGTTCCAGAAGTTATCACAGAGACTTATATTACTGGCTAAAGTTTGAAGTATATAGTATAATGGAAAGTGTGAGGGAGTTTTCATTATTTCTTCTATTTGATTGTATGTTCTTGTAGGTCTCTAAAAAAGTAGCAGATTTGATTCTTGAAAAACAGCCTGCTTATGTAAAGGTAGGAAACTCTTTGCCACTTATTGTAGTAAAATTTTAAAATTGGTTGAGTGACTTACTTGAAACTTAAGATATACAAAAGTTATTCTTTTGTCTATATTCTATAGCAGTATAGTGTGTGCATGTGTATGCATGTGTGTATGTGTATATTTGTGACATTTTACTAAACTGAATATAGAAGAACCAATGAAAATTGCTCTCATGAACTTTGTGTCAGTTGTATACATTGGTAATTCAATCTGGGTTATTGTGAAAGTACATTGCTATTGGAACTCGATCTGTATAGCTGGATCTCTGTCCTCACAAGAAACAGAGAGCCTTACATTGGAAAGAAGTTTTGTTGGATAAGAATGCTTGAGGCATATGCATGGGTTTGGATTCCAGTACCCATGTGAGGAGTTGGGTGTGTTTATATGTGTGCCTGTAACTCCAGTGTTGTGGGACTTGGAGACAGAAGGATCACTTGGAGCAGAAGGATCAATTTGCTGGTTTTCAGCCTAGCTCTGGGTTCAGTGAGAGACCCTGTCTAAAAGGACCATGGAAGAGTGACAGAGCAGGACATCCAGTATCCTCTGGCTTCTGTGTGCATGCACAATTTCTCATAGTGCACGCATACATTGAAAAGGGAGGGAAAAAAGAAATGAAAAGCTTTCAAAATTCATGGAAACCCCTTAGCAAACAGAAATCAGGTTTGTCATATCCGTAATTACATTATAAAGCTATGTTGGGCAGAAGCATACATAAATGGATATATTATTGGTATGTATTCCTGCCTGAAACAGATTGATTGGGTTTAGATTTCCTTCCAATACTGACTAAATATTTTGTCATTTGTCATTGTGGAAATCAATTGGAAGTAGGTATTTTAAATTAATTTTCATGTAATGTTCTAACAGTTTTCAAGTTGAAGTATCTTTGTTACTAGTTTGTTTTCAAAGCTGGCTTTTCTTTGAAAACACTAGAGTCTTTGCTAGAATGTCATATGAGTAGGAAGACAGCAAATGCCTGAGACCGTAATCTGTCTCCTCTTGGTACAGGAGCTTGAAAGAGTGACTTCGTTGCAGACAGGTCTTCAGCTGGCTGCTGTTATCTGCACAAATGGGAGGAGGTATTGCTTTCTATGAGTTTGTTCGCTAAGCTCAGAACTATTTCAAGAGCAGCTGTGAGATCTCTTATTGATCCTGTGGTATTGTTGATATTGTTGATACCATAATATATAGAGTACCCTTCAGTAAGCAGACAGGTAATCTAAACCTGCCGAATACCCACAAATTTCCTTATAGGTTAGAAAATCAATGAAACTAGTACTCCCACTGTTTGTAGTGAAGAACCAGTGTGTTCTCCCCGCCTCCCTCCTTCTCTCTGTTATAGGCTATTTTTGTAATATACAATAGAAACAGATTATAAGAAAAGAAAAGGAAACAACAAATGCTACATCAGTTCCATTTTTTTTATTACTAGGTTTACAAATAATAAGATTATTCTGTCCATCTTCGCACTGTTTTGAGATGCCTGTTCTTAATCGCTGTGCTTTGTTTACCATGGCCATGAGCAGTTGATGGGTGGCAGCAGTCCACCCACCATGTGTGAGTGATGCTCCTCACTTCAGTAGTAACCTGGGTCTCGAGCTCATTGCTTGCCTAACTGCTGTGTGTGGGTAGTACTCCTGTCGTATAGGAAGTTCTCACGCTGGTGTTCCCATCCTCAGACACTTGAATATTGCGAAGGAAGGTTTTACTCAGGCCAGCTTGGGCCTTCTTGCAAATCAAAGGAAGCGTCAGTTGCTGATTGGACTTCTGAAGTCGTTGAGAACCATAAAAACGTTGGTATGTATGAGTCACTTTTTAAAAATTAAAACTTGTAGACTAGAGAGATGGTTCAGTAATTAAGAGCCTAAACTGCTCTTCTAGCAGACTTGGTTCAATTCTCAGCACCCACTTTCGGCGGCTCACACCTGCCTGTGACTAGGGGCCATGGGGTCTAGAGCCTCCAGCCTCTTCAAGCACCTGCGCTCACATGCTGATACTGCCCCACTCTTATGTGCACATAATTTAAATTGAAAACAAAATCTTCAAAAAAATAATAGTTTCAGAGTTGAAACAGATTTGACCTTTGATTTTTTTTCCTTTTCAGCAAAGAACGGATGTACGCCTAAGTGAAATGCTAGAGGTAAGCTAACAAACTTTGTAAATTTCTTGATGCTAAATTAATATTACAAAGAAAAATCATAGAGGACAAAATTCTAATTGAATTTGATTGGTATCTGCCATAAGGGGAACATTTAACAGGAAAGGTACTCGAGCCTTTTTTGTCAACATATTTGGAAAATGAAGTTTGTTTCGGAAAACATTTACTTTGTAGTGGCCTATGCATGCTGGCTTTAGGCTTTTGCCATTGTCCAAACAATCAAATTAAATTTCACAATGAACTTATAGAAGTGACTTCTGAAATGAGTAATATTTTCCTTATATTTGGTATTTCATATAGTAATTAGTTTCTCAAGGTAGCCATCTGTTTCTCTTTGGTATTCTCTGTCACAGTAAGCCTTAATAAAGCATAATGACAAATATTATGGAAAATTATACTTGATCTTCCTGGGATAAGTACGTTGTCATTGTCTTAGCATCCATGGTGTTTGAATTATATCTGCTGGATTTAAATACAAGCATAAAGAACTATTTTTGTGGTTTTCTGTATAACCAGTGTTACTTCTAAACTATAACTACTCCATTAGGCTCTGAGACATCTATGGGAAATACTCATTTGACATTAAATTACGATTTGGCTAACAGCATGTTCTTAAGTTACTCGGTTAATTAGTTAATTACTATGACAAAATACCTGAGAGAATAAACTAATAGGGAGATTTCCCCTCAGGGTTTCCAAGGTTTCAGTTTATGGTCACTTGGGTCTGTTGTTTTTAAGGCTGTGGTGAGGCATTCCAGCATGGCAGAGGACCTAGCAGATAAATATCACTTTACTCGTCTCTTGGCAGCCAGGAAGGGGAGAGGGGTGCGGAGGGGAGGGCACATCCACAGTGACCTGCTTCCTTCCAGTTGGCCCTACTTCTTGAAGACTGCACTGCAGGCTGGCCACCAAGACTGTCACATGGGTCTTTGGGGTATAGTTCAGTTTCAAGCTATGCAGTTGCCAGTATTTTTTCAGAAATATTTATTGATCACTTGGTGGTAAAACAGTTGAAACCTACTTGTGAATAGAATTCTGTAGCTGGAATGTTTCTCTCCAGGTCCTGCCAAGCCCCCGCAGTCCCGCAGCCCACTTATAAAATAGTCACTCAGAAGCTTATATTACTTATAAACTGTGTGGTCATGGCTCAGGCTTCTTGTTATCTAGTTCTCATATCTTAAATTAACCCATTCTATAATCTATAAGTTGCCACGTGCCTTGTGGCTTACTGATATCTTAACATCTGCTTCTTATCTCAGCTGCTAGCAGCATCTCCTGACTCAGCCCTCCTGTTCCCAGAATTCTCCTCTATCTTTGTCCCTCCTATACTTCCTGCCTGACAATGGGCCAATCAGTGTTTTATTTATCAATCAATCATCCATAGCAGAAGGCAGACTGTTTGGCACATTTTTTTAGAAACATTACAGGAAGATACCCAAAAGCTAGAGAAAACCCTCCCTGGGAAGCAGCTCTGACTCTGTAAGTCATGCTCTGGGGAAACTGTTACACAGTATTCGAAGGAACAGAGTAGTTGCACAGTTTTTCTCTATGTATATTTTAGACCTGAGGTTAGTTGCCTGTTGTGTTAGTCATCAGTCATTAGCAGTCTGCTGTTTGATTAGAGGCATATTGTTGGGTTATCAGCAGCAGGGCCGTGTTTCTAGTCTAATGTCTTCCCCTCTGTCCTAGGAGGAGGACTACCCAGGAGCGATTCAGCTGTGCCTGGAGTGTCAGAAGGCTGCCAGTACTTTCAAACACTATAGCTGCATAAGGTAAGGCACCACCTGATGCTATTGTCAGTCATTTTATTTAGGACCTGTTCAGCATATGATGTCAATAAGCATTGAGGCTTAATATGGAGTTCTTGGTTTAACACTTGTGTTCTTAATGGGCACTACAGTAAAGTAATGCACAGCTGTTAAGGTATGGAAGAGCAGATGCTTTTCAATCCTTCCCCTTGTTACCTCTTAAAACTCTTTTCATGGTCTTTCCAGTCTTAGTGATGTCATTTTGGTACACTCATAGGTGAGAATAAATCTGTTCCTATCTTCCTTGGATCTCTTGAGGACTATTCCTCTAAGCTGGTGGTTCTCAGCTTGTGGGTCATGACCCCCTTGGGGCGGTATCAAATGAACATTTCACAGATACTGAATGTCAGATGGCCTGCATCTCAGATATTTACACTGTGATTCATAGCAGTAGCAAAATTACTGTTAGAAAGTAGCAATGGAGTAACTTTATGGTTGGGGGTCACCACAGCATGAGGAACTGGACTAAAGGTTGCAGCTTTGGGAAAGTTGGAAACCACTGGACTAAGCTTTGTCCATCATGGAAATGTTGAGAGTATTATTTCAGCTTGTTTTAAAGATCCAGATGGTTCAAATGGTTAGTCTTTTGGAAAATTTAAATATTATTTTAGTTTATATAATAACCATCTTTGTGGTATTTAGTGATTGTATTTTAATGTGTTTTGCTTCTTGTTTGAAGTGGATATTTAAAAAATATACAGTGTTGAACTGGCTGCCATTTATTAACTGTCATTATTAAAAAGCTTGACAACAGCATTTCCACTTAACTGGATTATCTAAGTGAATATAGAATTTCCTCTAGTATGTTGACTATACTCAGAAGTCCCTTTCTTCCCTTCTTCTTCCATTCGTTTTAATATTTTTGCTTTGCAAAGGTGGGAATTGAACCCAGGGCCTTGCACAGATACTTGGAAACTTCTGACATGTTCTGAGTTCCAAAAAAAAGCATAGAGTGCCCATTTAGTTATTTTTTTGGTACATTTGTTACAGTGGTAATAACTTGGCTTTGGGAGGCGGTTGTGCGTCTACTGAGTGTTTATACCAGGTTCTTTGCTTTGAATGTGAAGAGACTGTGGGGGACCATACACAGTGCAGCCAGTACAAACCTTTATGTGCTCTTGCATGGACTGAATAGAGCTAGAACTGGGCGTGCAAAGCCAACAGTACCCATGCACTAGGAGCACTGAGATCTCACTTTTCCTCCAGGCATTGCCCTTGGGGGGTCTCCTAGGAGGACCTGAAGGAAGAAGGGACTGAAGGATAGTTAGGACAAAATAAAAGAGCCATGGATAAGAAATTCCTACACCGTGAGTGAAATCTTAATTTTATTTGCCAGGCAAAATGAGGACTGAGAATATCTGTTGTATTTATCAACAAAGCAGTCATAACCAACCATTTTGGAGTCAGATTTAGGGAGAGTTGGCTGAAGTGGAGGTGTAAAATGAGGAAATTTTGTGAAAACACATGGAATTAACAAAGAAACATGAATATTTGAAAGTTGATGGAAAAGAGTAAGATCTGGAAAGTAAAATAGAACATAAAACGCCGGACTTTGCAAGGACTGACTTTGCAAAGGTCACTGTCTATTACAGGAGGAAAGGGTGAGTCTAGAATTTGGAGGCAGGAAATGGAGGAAGCTGGTTAGCTGTGGAAACTATACTTTCCATTAATTAAAAATTCTATTTTAGTTATGCTAAAGTAAATGTCTTCTATAACAAGATTTAGCTGTAAAATGTCTGAAAGTAATTCCAATTTGGGCTTTTTAAAGTTAGTAGGAAGTGCCACTCAAGACCTTTTATATATTAATGGATATTGTGATACACAGAAGGGGTGTTATCAGACATGAAATTGAAAGTGATCTGAATGACAGTCTCAATTAATAGTTGCTTGATCTTAGAACGCACACTTTGTTTATATACATGAGAGAGAGTGATGTGTGTGAGGCTTGTCTTTTTCTATGAATGGGTAGAGGTGCACTTGCATGTGCCAAGAAAGTTGGGGTTGCATGAGTTCACCCTAAGTTCCTTAAGAAAACTGCTGAATGGAGTTGGGTTTTTACCATGTGATTTCTCTAACTGTGCAGCTCAGTAGGGCTGTTTGCTCTCTGCCCATGGGAGCAGAGTTTGCTTTGTCCTGCCTAGCGCTGCCACCTCCCATTCACTCCATCTCTCTATGCTACTCCTTGTTCCTGTTTGGAAGAAACACATGTTTCTTTCTTTTTAAGAAATAGTTACTCAGTTTTGAGATTGATTTATAGTTTTATGTATTAACAGTTACATATTTATGGAGTACAAAGTGATATATAATTTCCCTATATAGCATGTAATGGTTAAATCAATCCAGTTAACCTATTATGACCTCAAATATTTGATTTTCTGTGATTAAAAACATTTGAGTTTTTATTCCTATAGCAATGTTGAAATAGACTCTCTTCAGTTAGTGACATTCTGTCTTTTGTACAACAGATCTCTAAAATGCAGAACTTGCTCTGTGTTACTAAGGCTTTGTGTCCTGTGGTGATCCAGTGAATCCCCAGTGTGTAGACCTGAGAATCAGTAAAAAACAATTTGACACTCTATTAATCTTAGGAGTAATATTTAATTTACAATTGAATCTCTATACTCAAATTTTAAGTACTATTTAAGTCTTTGATTCTTGTTGAATACTAGAGAATCATTAATATTCTCCTATAATTATTTATTTGTATTTATCCATTTATTTATTTATTCATCCATCTATCTATCATCTATCTATCTATCTCCCCACCCCTCCCCTCTATTTATTTTGAGACAGAGGTTGCCGGGAACTTGCCATATATGTAGGCTGGTCTCAAACTTGTGCCTCTGCCTCCCTAGTGTTGGGATTGAAGGTGTGTGCTACCATGCCTGCCTCCTCCCCTTAGTAGAAATGTCTTTAAGAGAACTACTTCATGATTTAGAACATTTCTGCATTCTGATAGATTTTTTTTTTTTTTAAGTTTCAGTTAAGTTTTATGAACCATGTATCTCCATGTCTTAATTTGGTCTTGATTGTTAGAGGGTTCTAGTCACATGACTCCTTTATTTGAAATAAAATGGAAAGATTGAGGTTGAACAAAGAGGTCTAATGGCCTAAGAGGAGGTGCAGAGTAGATTAGAGACAATTTAGGCTGACTCTTAAGGGTCTGAAAGCAGGAAAACTAGAATTTACATTTTGCTTTTTTTTTTTTTAACCAAAAATTCACCTTTCCTTTATTTTTTTTTTAATTTATTTTACAATACCACTCAGTTCAACATAATAGCCACAGATTCCCCCGTTCTCCCCTTCTTGCCCTCCTCCCCCTCCCCCCAGCCCACTCCCCATTCCCACCTCCTCCAGATCAAGGTCTCCCCCGAGGACCGGGGTCGACCCGGTAGACTCAGTCCAGGCAGGTCCAGTCCCCCTCTCCCACCCTCCCAGACCGAGATGGCTCAGCCGTTAAAGGCTAGGCTCACAACATTTTGCTTTTATATAAGGAAACAGTGGCCCTGTGTGAGGGACCTCACCTAAGATGCCTGCAGTTTAACACTCACTGTTCCAAGTGAGACTTGAGGTTCTCCGTTGTCTACAAAGTGAAAGGCAGCAGGCACCTCTTCTGTGTCTTTGTTGAGATGTGCTGTGTTTCAGAATCCTTAATAAAATAAACTGTAATACCAATTTTGTTCACTTTATGACTGACAGAGAACCTCTGCAATGTTATTTGAAAATTCTTGAGTTGATTGACATGGAGTCATATAGTTGAAATTTACTGGGAATAAGATTCACAATGTGTTTATGTTAAAGTGTATCTGAATGAAGTATTTAGTTTCTTTTTTACTTGAAATTTATCTAAATTAGTTTCAAGGAAAGTTGTCCCGGAAGTCATAACTACTTTATTACTTTTTATTTCATTGGAGAGAAACTCCTTGACAGACCCTGAGAGCTCTGTGTTATTGTGGGAAGTTTGTGAGTTGTCAGAACTAGTTTGTTCAGTGCAGCACTTTACCATAACACAATATTTAAAGAATCCTATATGTTTTTCTCAGACTACGATCTTGACAGTTTTCGGAACTTCAGTTATATAGTAAATGTCCACAGCTTTTAGCTATGGACACATCTGTGCTGAGGATTTTCCTTCTTTGTTTTCCCAAATTCGGTAAGAATAAGAATTCATAACGTTTGGAGATGTTTGACTATTTAGCATCCTTAGGTGTGGACTCCACACTTTGTTCTGATTGGTTGTGTTAAGTTATGCAGGGGACTTCTGGACAAATTGAGGACAGAGATGCGATTATAACCAAAGTCATCTTATCGGTTCTGCTGTAGTCATCATACTTGCTTTGGGAGGTTGTAGAGACACTCCATGGCTTCTCAAGGTTGTTGGTTTAGTTTTACAGTATTGGGAAGTCAGGTCTTCTTTGAGGCTTGTGGATAAATTCTCCTTCCCATGAGTAGATTTGGAACCCTCTAGGGTGGCTCTAAGCTAAACAGACTAATATTTTCATGGACCATGGATATAAACTATAAATTTTGGAATTCCATTTACTTATATTCATTCTAAAAGTCTTAGAACTTGCCAAAACCACATAGAAAGATGTGATAATTGAGTAACAGGTGGTCAGTATGTGTTAGACTCAGGAAGTCTTAGAGCCAGAAGTCTTGCGGAGTTAGCCTACCTTATATACAAACTGATGCCCAGAGATCTTAAGGGAGTTGACTTGAAACCTTATAAGTCCCAGGTCAGGCAAAGTTCAGCACAATGCTGATTTTCTGTATACTATCTTGTCTTTTTGTATCATCAGATTTGTATAAAGGTTTGATTTATTTTCAGTCTTCCTAAGGTGTGTGTGTGTGTGTGTGTGTGTGTGTGTGTGTGTGTGTGTGTGTGTGTGTGTATAGGGCAGGTACATAAAAGCACTTAATTAGTTATTTATGGGTACATTATCTTTACATTTTCTCTAGTGATGCCTGGACTCAGCAGAAGCATTCAGTCCATTCTGTTGGGCTTGCAGAGAGCGTTTAAAAGCTCCTAGCCTTCCATCTTAGAACTAGGGTTTTTTTTTTTTTTTTTTAACCACAATGTAGCTTTTATTTATCAAAATGTTTATGGGTAAATCTTTTAATATACTTTGATTAAGTGACTAAAATGGCTTGAACTCAGCATTTCTAAGTGATACCCAAGGACTTCTTTAAAAGCTGCACAGCTAATGCCCACTCCTTTATCACTAATTTTTCTCTGTGTATATTTAATTAGTAGTCAATTGTGGGCAAACCGCAGTTGGAGATTTCGAGAGCCTCTTTAATAAAATGAAATTGATTTCTAGATTTTATATTTATAGGCTTCTACATGCTGTTTACATACCATGCTCACAGAAAGAGAATGTTGCAGCTATAAATAAGAACTGCAGTAAAACAACAGCTAGATTTAGTTTTATAAATAACCATTTTTGCAGTGACTGCATAGTGTGAATGGATTTAGAGACGCTTCTTTTCCCTCCCAAGTGAGACTGTCCCCTAGAAGGAAGTGGTTACTAGTTCTGCAGTGCCACTGTGCTGTCATTCTTGCTCTCTGTCGCTCTGGCTCCAGCTCAGGCTCACATGGCAGAGGAGAGTGTCTAGGTTTAGCTCTGCCTATTTCTCTGTTGCCGAAGCACCTGCAGACCCAGAGTCTAATGGGCTGTTCTCCTTCTCCTTCTGTCTTTTATGGTCTTAGGTATTAAAGTAGAAATGGGAGCTAATGAATGATTTTTCTTGGCATTGCAGATATGACCCACAGATTTTTGTTACTGGCTGGCCAACTCAGGTAGTGAGTTTAGTCCTGGGGTGTCTCCTGGAGGCACAGTCACAGTCCCCATTGTTTAATAGAAGGGATGATGAACAGAGTAATGGTATCTTTGGGGAACAGGAAGTGAGCAGAAGAGAATCTCCTAGAGAAGATGACTTTTGGGACTGGAAAGCTAGGTGGGTGTTTGGTAGAAGAGGTATTCTAGTTGTGAAAACTGTGAGCAGGAACAGAGGTTGTGAAAGTCTGGGGTTTGGTTAGGGAAGTGCATGGGTAAAGGATAAAGCATTGAAAAGTGAATGGGAAGTCCAGGGTCTCACATTCCACGCTGACTTTTGTTTTGTCCTTACTTTTTGGGAAGCTACCAAGGTATATATTGAACATAGGACGTTGTTGTCATCTTACTTTTGATTTAGGTACTGCAAACGTCCTTGTGTTTAAGAACCAGGCAGGCAACAACAATGTGAAAGTGCGGATAAAAGACCACAGGGAGTAAGGCAGGAGGGCTCATGGGCCTGGGGAGAACTTGTTCTGAAGTGGTTATTTATTTATTTATCTATCTACTTATTTATTTATTTATTTATATCTATTTATTTATTTATTTGAAGAAAATCTGCATTCTGCTTATAAGTATTTCTTTAACCTATTGCTGTGGATCCTATCATGTGTCAGTTCTGGCTAGAGATCTGAATTTTTTAAGGCATAAACCCTGAAATTCTGGGGGCTTAAGGATCTAGTTTTGCTCACTGTTGGTTTTACCAGAGAACTTAACTGCCAGCATCTGAGTTTAGGTGAAAAAAATATATATATGATAAGCATTGTATGTTTTTTAAAAAGTAAAATTTTCTCTGTAGGTGTGAACATTTATCCTTTAGACTATCAAAGACTTGATGCTGCTGGGTTTCCTTTCTGGTGGATTGCTTTGTACCTTTATGGCTGGCTGTGTACCTGGCTCCCTGTGGTGTTAGCTCCTTGGTGTGCATTGAGAGGCTCTGGAAGGAGCAAGATAAGGAGCCCATGTAGGTCTGTGGTACGAGAATAGGGTTGTCAAGGGTGCTTTGGCAATGAGTGTTCCTCTTTATTAAAAAAATTATAAAATTCTTCCAGAGGCTGATGACATCAAAAGTAAACTTTCTTCTTCTTTTGTATGTTTTTTCTGCCCTTAAGCTACTAGAGTGCTTTGATCTTATGCATGGTGAATTGTGCATTGTGATCCTCCCTATTTGCATGGGCTACCAGGAATTTGAGAGCCAAGTTCATCATTAGCAGATAACACTGAAAAAAAAAACCTAAGATTTGAATGTGTTGAATTAAATCTTATACTCATTACTTTAAAAAATTTGTCAGTGTTTTTTGAGATTGAATTTATTTTATTGAACTTCAGAGACCCTTTTTTGATAATATATAATTAAAATAGTATCAACTTGAAGATTTTTGTCTGTTACAAATAGGCTCCAAGAATTGTGTGTGCACTTTGACTAGATGTGTGCACAGCCCTGTAATAGCTGAGAGATAGCCTGCCTGAGTGTGGACCGCAGTAGCATTTAAAGTTTTCCAGAGAGCTTATTGGAATGTTCCCCTCTTTCAAGCATTTCTTGAATGTTCCATTTGTTGCACATCCAGCCAGAGTTGGAGGATGCAATCTTGATTTAAAAATAATCTTCTGGCCATTCTGCTTGTTACTTTGCTGTCTTTCATAGCTGCTTTTCCAGAATGACTGATGGATTCAAGTGCCACTTATTGTTTTATTTTGTTTCTGTGCATTTGAATATCCCCTTTGCCAAGTGTCTGTTGGAGCCATTTGCCATATGTCCCCTCCATCCTTTGTCCTTTCAGCCTCACAGTCTCATTGCTGTGATTTTACAATGAGGCGTTGCTAACCTCGTCCCGTGAGATTGTCTCAGCTGCTCTTAGCTCTTAAGTTGCTACAGAGACTTCGAAGCCACTTACTGGTTCCTCCAAATAAAAAAAGAAGGCTTGCTCAGCTTTTGATTAGAGTTGGTTGTTATAGGAGATCACTTTGGTGAGCACATTGGTGGAGATTTTATCTGTTACCATGCTGTGCTCTGTCATGTATTTAAGCCTAGTTTACTTCAGCTTGGCATTGTATTACACAGCTTTTGTTAACCTTTCTAGGTATATGGTCCCATTCAATTGTATTTTTAAAAAGTTTGTTTTCTATTTCTTTATTCCTGTGTTGTAAAGATTAACTTTGTGAAATTTTACTTTTTATTTAAATTATGCCTTTTAATTTTAAAATGTACTGTGAACTTTTAATTCTTAATTCTCTATAGATTCTTTAGTTATTTCTTTCTCTTATCTAACTGTACTGCTTGTCATCAGTAGCCCATATTACTGCACATACTGTAGGTACTGGTTTGTTCTTCACTCATCAGCCATATTTATTTAGCATTTAATCTTTAAAAACAGATACCTCTAACACTCTTTTATTTGATAGTGAGCTGAATTCAAAGCTGCAGGATACTTTGGAACAAATTGAGGTAAGGAGCTTTACAACAAGTTGGGCAGCATTTTCCTTTTGGGGGTGTTTGTCCAGGCAGTCACAGCATTCTTTTCTGTGTTTGTTTTATTTCTCTCACCCCTAGATCACTACATTCAAATCTCTTGTGTTTTATTTGAAATGTCCATGTATAGTCAGAGTAATTCACTTGTAAACTAAATAATGTTTCTAGAATTAGGGGCCTGAAGGCAGAATTTGGAAATGCCACTGTTTCTAGAAATAGTAATCTCCAAACTGGAGATAGATGTGTTGTCATGTTGTAGTATAATAGAAACACTTTCCACAGGTCATGTTTTATAAATTACTTATCCTTTGGCCCAGTAACTTGATTTCATTTTAATTATTAACTGGTTAAAAACCCTCCTAAATTCCAGAACCTCCTAATACCATGTTCAGATTAAAAATGTAGAAGTAGGAAGAAAAGGGTTTATCATGAAGCTTTCTCATCCTCCTGCTTACATTTAGAATCCTCCTGCCTTGTTGGCAGTATTTCCAAAGCAGGGGGCTCATTTTAATAAGCAATAAGTTACTGGATTCTCTTCTTACCTTTTGCTTTCCTGGTTTAGGTACCATAATTGTACAAGTTAGATTATCAAATGGCCTTTTGTTAAAGAAGTCCTTGTTTATAAATACAGTTATTTGCTAATTATAACAGTGTCTGTTTGTTTGTTAATCACAAAAGCAACTGACTTGAATTCTGTAAGTAAATAGTACTCAATATTTTTAATGAGGACTTTCTGTTGAGAACTCAGTATTTATTCAGTCTTTTTTTTTTTTTTCTTTTGCTACTTTGAGTCAGGGTTACTCTGTGTAACAGCTCTGGCTTTCCTGGAACTTGCTCTGTGGACCAGGCTGGCCTGGAACCCAGAGAATCCACCTGCCTCTACTTCCCAAGTGCAGGGATAAAAGGCATGTGCCACCACTGCTGGGCTCTCTATTAATTCTTAATACAAAGTATTATTATATGCATGTAGAAAAATCATTGTTTAAAAATGAAATCATTGAAATAGAAACTCAATAAAAAGTGCATTTAAGATGGAAAAGCTAGCCAGGCGGTGGTGGTGCATGTCTTTAATCTCAACACTCAGGAGGCAAAGGCAGGTGGATCTCTTGAGTTAGAGGCCAGCCTGTTCTATATAGAGCTAGTTCCTTGAAACTCTATCTTGAAAAACCAAAAAAAAAAAAAAAAAAAAAGGAAAACTTAATTGGGTATTTATTTTCAAAGTCAGAGTTTTGTTGAGAATTACTTTTTCTTGATTGCAAAATGATTGTTGTATTATATTTTTATAATCCCACACATTCAGTTTATATAATTATGTAATTTTAGCAGATCTTTGAGGAAATGTAAATCTAAGAAATACTATAAAGTAAGGTCTCTTGAAAAACTATACTTATTTTGTTTTTTTTCTGCAATGCATAGGTTTCAAGGCAGATGAATTGATAATGCTAATTTTTTATATAAAACTTAATTAAAATGGCTAATTATAATTTACTTATACTTGGTTTTGACTAATCCAGTATAATGGCAAATAGTTATTAATTATAAAGGAAGGGAAGGTAGTCTTAATATTTTCTTTCCATTGCTTGAAAACAGTTTCCTCATCACCTCTTTTTCTGTTGATTGCATAGGAACAATTGGATGTAGCTCTTTCCAAAATCTGCAAGTATTTTGACATTAATCATTATACCAAGGTTCAGCAAGCTTATCGACTTCTTGGAAAAACACAGGTTAGTTCTAAACAGAGTTCATAATTAGGAACCCATCAACCTTCATGATTGAGTCTGAATATTACCAGTGTGGTCCTTACACAATTTCACTTAAAGTATATTTTAGTGCTGAATTAATAGGGGTAACATGATATTAACAGAGTCTCAGAGTGTAAATAATGTGACTGAAACAGCCTAAAAGTTTGTTTTGAATGATGTTTGTCAGGTTTAATATTTTCACAATTCTCTGTAGGATTTAAGAAAGTATATTATACTTGAGAGCTGAGACAGGAAGACTGCACACCAAGGGAAGTTTGCGCTGCACAGCAAAACCAAACCTGCTTTCAAACAAACAAATAAGCACAAACAGAGGAAAGAAAAGTACAAGCAAATTCAAATTCAATGAGAGATTACATGGAGTGTTTTGTACTTTAAGTCTTGGTCCTGTGATGTGGATCTTAATATGGGGCTTTGTTTGTTCCTAGATTGTCTAGCCTGACTCCCTCAGACGGTATATAAGCTGTTGTTCATTGGGTACATTTACCTGTCAGATAAGTCCGTTCATCTAGCAGATTTCCCCAATACTGACACTTGCTATGTAATGTGCACTCATTATCCCAAGTTTTCCATGAAAAACATGAAACAAGGGTCATGCATGTCCTCTGTGTCTAGGATGATGCATTTATTCAGTCAACTTTTAAACATGATAGACACAAGCTTTTTTTCTTTTTCTTTCTTTTAAATGGTGCCATATTTTGGAAGGAAATTTAAGACTTTTACAAAATGTTTTAAATTCTGTTTACCATTTAAAGTGCCTACTTTTTGTATCTTGTTAATTTCCATTATCTTAAGCTATGTCTTGGGAAAACTGCAAGAAGAAAGTCACTTGGCTTTTCTAAGTGGCACGTGTAAAGACCTTTGGAAATAGAATTATGACTTAATTTCCTCCATAAGATTGTGTTGTGTTCATTAAATGTACATTTGTACCTACTTGCCATATTGCTCCAGGTGCCAGAAAATAGACTATCATATATGTTCTGTTCTGGTGAGGGATGCTGTCTTACTCAGTGTTCTATTGCTGTGAAGAGCCTCCATGACCAAGACAACTCTTATAAAAGAAGACATTCAATTGAGGGTTTGCTTATAGTTTCAGAGGGTTAGTTTATTGTTATGATGGGGAGCATGGGAGCATGCCGACAGACATGAAGCTGGAGAAGTAGCTGAGAGCTTCACATCCTGATCTGTAGACAGCAAGAAGAGAGGGGGGTCTAGGTCTGAGTCAGGCTTTTTGAAACCTCAGACCCCACCCCCAGTGACACACCTCCAAGACCAAACTTACTCCAACAAGGCCAAATCTCCTAATCTTCTAATCCTTTCACACAGTTCCACTTCCAGGTGACTAAGCATTCAAACATATGAGCCTATGGGGGCCATTCTTGATTCAGACCACCACATATACACATGTTAAGTTTGTAAGTGAAGATGCTGTCAGGTGCTATAGGAAATGCTACAAAGAGCCGGAACCAGAGAAAGCAAAAAGAGTGGTGAGAAGTGCTGATTTCAGTAGGTTGGTCAGGAAGCTGACCATTGAGCAATGTCCTGAACAGTGTAAGGGAGTGCGCATCTGGTAGGACAGGACACAGAGCTACAACTATAAATGACGTGGTTGAGAATGGACAAGAAGACCAGCTAGAAAACAGAGCAGGAGCACAGTTTCACAGTTGACACAGCCTGAGTGGGGTTACGCCATGGCTATGTGAAAGCTTCTTTGCAAACAGTCTGTACCGTAGTTAATTGTAAGGATGATAATGATCTCTGTGTTATAGTTATAGTTGATGAGGGTTTTCTTCTGTGTTTTGTCAAATCATTTGACATTTATTAAGACTATGAAATTTCATCATTTATTTTTCTTTCCTAGACTGCAATGGATCAACTTCATATGCACTTCACTCAAGCCATTCACAACACTGTGTTTCAAGTTGTGCTTGGCTATGTGGAGCTGTGTGCAGGAAACACAGATACAAAGTTCCAGAAGCTGCAATATAAAGATCTCTGTACGGTATGCATTCGTTTCACCGTTGCTCTTCACTCCCTTCGGTTTTATGGCAGTAGCTCCCCTCTTCTTTGTACCTACTACTCTCTGAAGATGCCACTGAAGTCAAAAACAAACATGTTTATCTTCTTTTTCTTTCCCAATGTGGTGCTTCATACAAGGCAGGTCAGGAGTGGACGTATGAGAGTGTGCTTTGGCAGCAGGCTTGGCTGACATAGCTCGGGATGTGAAGCACAGAGGCTGACTGCTGGAAATGGTAGTGGCAGTTGCTTTCACAGGGCAGGTTGGGGAGCAGCAGAACCACAGACAGAAACCAGGCATCTCTTGGCTACTCATCCTTTTTTTTTTTTTTAAATAGATAAATCTATATTAGTGAGAAATTTTGAGGACCTTTAGCTGTATGATGTAACTATGATTAAGAAGAAAAATAAGACATATGCTAGCAGACAAATCAGCAAGATCCTTTTGGTTTTTAAAGCATTTCACTCTATAGCCCAAAGTAGTCTTGAGCTTGTATTTGCTCCCTTAGTCCCCCGATCTCCAGAGCTGTGGGCACATGCCACCACCTCTGCTTGTTTGGTTCCTGTTACATGTCAGGTGCCTTGGTGAGCACCTGATGTAGGATGGAAGAGCTCAGGCAGGTCAGGGCTGTAGCTACAGAATTGGAAGTCATTGGAGTCTGCTTGTAGTTAGAGCCCTGAGACCAGATACGGCTGGGGAAAGGGTGAAGGGAGGTGAAGAAAACATGAAGCTGTTGGCTTTGTGGCATTCTGGGTCTAGGTTATAGAAAGGGGATAAAGAATCTGAAAAAGTAGCTGCCAGGGCGGGAGGGCAGCCAAGAGGGTGGTGTCAAAGCAGTGTGCAAGAAGGGTTTGGAGGATGGCACCGGAGGCTGAGTGCAGCGGCAGTGCATGGGCCCAGTGGCTGCAGTGTGGGTGCCGCTGTGTACTGTGCTCACTCATCCAGCTTGGTCTCTCCTGACAGTGTGAGCCTCTGCAGACTCCAGATAAGGAAATGCTAACACTTCTAGGAAGTAGATAGCTGCTTTAAAAATATTTCCAGATATTAGCAAGAAGAATCAACTAATCTTCACTCTTCAATAAGTTTATGAAAAGTACAGGACACACCACACACACACACACACACACACACACACACACACACACACACACACACACACCACACACACACACCACACACACACACACACACGTCTTTTGGGAACTGGAGAAATTTTCTTACTTTTGAATATTCTAGAATAGTGGTTCTCAGCCTCCCTCATGCTGCGACCCCTCATATTGTGGTGACCTCCAACCATAAAATTATTTTCATTGCTACTTCATAACTATAATTTTGCTACTGTTGTGAATTATAATGTAAACACTATTGTGAATGGTAATGTAAATATCTGTGTTTTCTGATGGTCTCAGGTGACCCTGTGAAAGAGTTTTTTGACTCCCCAGTGGGATCTTGACCCACAGGTTGAGAACAGCTGGTCTAGAAAGTGTATTTGATATATTAGGGAGTTAATAATGACAGGTATTAGTGCAGTTGGAATATTTTTTTAAAATAATTTTTTAAATCAAGACTGTTTTACCCATTTTGTGGTTATTAACTTTGAGTCTGATATAGTTACATAATTACATACTTGTCCACTTTTAAATAGAGCCATCATTTGATGTTTCTGAACTTTGAAACATTTATTTTTTTTTAATCATATATATTTTATTACCAAAATAGTCACCTTTGTTTTTTTATTTTGTTAGTGGGGCTATAGTTGATAGATGACTTTAAGTGATAAAGCAAGTTACTACAAGTTTGCAATTTCTATTAAACAGAAAATAATTCCTACTAACTAAAAAAGGTATTTTAGACAAATAAGGATCTTTTTACACTGGTTAGATCTGTTGTTTGTATTGGTTTGTGCATATTGTGTATTTTCATATGCTTTTTAAAGTCAAGACTTCATGAGATGGTTCTCTACATTCAAATTAATTTAAGGCTGCAATTTGGACTAGGCTTAATGTATTTTGATGAATGAAAAGTTATTCATAATGTTATGCTTAATTCCCTTTTGTGTTTCTTTTGGATTATTTTCACTGAGAAAAAAACTGATGATAAAGTGATCTTTCGAAGTGGCTGTATGCTTTTAAATGATCAGATTACAAATATCATTGTGGATTGTCTCTTGATAAATGCTTTTTAAAATTACTTAGTCAAAGCACAGGGACAAATAGACTAGTGGAAACACATGAACTGTGAACCAATAGCTGAGGAGCCCCCATGGAACTGGACCAGGCCCTCTGGATAAGTGAGACAGTTGATTAGCTAGAACTGTTTTAGAGGCCCCCAAGCAGTGGGACTGGGACCTGCCCTTGGTACATGAGCTGGCTTTTTGGAACCTAGGGTCTATGCTGAGACATTTTGCTCAGCCTTGGTGTAGGAAGGAGGGGACCGAACCTGCCTCAACTGAATCTACCAGGCTGAGCTGAATCCCCAGGGGAGACCTTGCCTAGGAGGAGGTGGGAATTGGGGGGTGGATTGGTGGGGAGGTCTAGGGGGTGGGAGGAGGGAAGACAGGGGAATTTGCGGTTGTAAAATTAAATTAATTATAATATATTTATATATGTATGTAAAAGTAAGATAGTGAAAATTAAAAATAAAAAAAGAAAGCATACACACATGTGAAGTATTCCTCAGTATGCTGTCAGCAGAAATGAAATAATCTACTGGTAGAAAACTATTTGAAGCCTGCTAAAAAATTGCCATTCTTACTTCAACAGTGTTCTTATATTTAAATAATTGTTTTTATGGTCATTTCAGACATCATAACACACTTTATCATTTGAAACTTTGAAATATGTGTATCGGTGCATGCTTTGTCTGTTTTATAATGCTGGTGTCTATGTGACTGAGGCTGTTTGCCGGCAATTAGAAACACCTACGACCGGCACTCAGGCCTTGTGCCAGCTGTCCTTAGGCAGTCCACTCTGACGTCGTCTTTTTGTTTGTGTGCCTATGCAGCGCTGACGAACAAGTGCTCGGGAGTGGGGAATGGTAGTCTTTCCCTACGAGCTGTTTGTGCTTTTAGTCAGGAAGCTAGTCAGGTGCTAGGAATACATGTCAAATGTTCTATTTAAAAAAATATAATCTATGGAGCGTCGTATTGTCTCTGGTGTTCTGTAGGAGTCATGGCTTCAAGCCCAGACATGTCCCACCCAGTCCTTTGCTTTGTCTGAGACTGCTCAGGTTTCTGGGGGTCAGAAAGTGCATGTGATGTCGACATTGCATACAGCCTGGCACACGCAGAGATCATTAGAGATTTGCAGCTGAGAGGAACTGTCTTTTTAATCACTTTTGCACTTAGAGATGGAGTTCAGGATCTGCCTAGATGCTTTTAGTGATGTTTTGACTAGACATTGCCGCTGCAGCAGCATTTTTCCAGTGGTGCCAATGACCTTGTGGCTCTATTTGCTTAAATCTCTGATTCTGCGTGTGTGTGTGTGTGTGTGTGTGTGTGTGTGTGTGTGTGTGTGTGTGTGTGTGTGTGTGTTGGGCGGGGGGCGCACTGGCACTGTGGATTTTGGGTCTCCGTAAGATACCAGGGCATCTGTTCTCTGCATGTTTGTTAGGATGTAAGTGGAGTGCTAAATCTAAGTGTGAAACAGCAGGAATTCTGTAAGGACCTCCTAAGAATTCCTGTGTGGTGTGTTTTAATAGTAAAGCATCTTTCTGAGTTTTTTGAGTAGATACTTAATAGAGTTTTCTTATGAGTACAATTGTATAATAAATAAAAGACTGTTAGTCTTTCATATTTATTACTTTACTGTAGCAACTTTGAAAAGATGATATTCTTCCATTGTATACTTAAAGTTCAGAAAGATTGCTTATATTTATGGCTTGATGTACACTATACTTGAAAATCATCTAGATTCACTGTTTATAATCAAGGCTAACATGTCTCTGCTTTTGAGAAGTTAATTTCTTCATTTGAATTCTGATGAGGTAGGCTACTGGCAGTGGTTAATACTAGAGCGGGGAGGTCCTAGGCTTTCTCTGAACTGATTGAGGTGACATGAGAGGCCAGATCTGTTGAATTTAAGCCATTAATCAAGATTAGATTAAGGAGCCTTCATGGTGTTCAACATTTGTGCACTGTGACAGCCAGGTTCAGGTCCAGATCCCGTGGCAGGGTGCTTATTGCCATTTATACTCATCCAAGTTAGGAGACATGAAAATCGTTTCTGTAGATATGGAAGTTTTTCCTTTAAAAGTTATTTAAAATAATCCTTTTCTATACCAAACACTGTTTCTCAGAGACTGCATTTTTCTTTCCTCTCACTGTACCACCTTCCCTGGGGTGAGCGTGGAAAATAACTGTAGAACATGGGGAGATACTAGAAATTGCACTTCTGTTTCCTATCCTTAAAGACAGTTCAAGAAGAGGTATTTTACTGGGTTAGTATTTTCTGAATTGATTCATTCATGATTAACTTCACTTTTCCATCTATGAACATAGAACTGGAATTACAATGTCCAGCCACACACAGTATACCTGGCCTGAAGTAAATGAAGTCAGAACTGGAGCTGAGCTTCCTTGTTAGACATTTAGTAACTGATGACTTACTTAAGCAAATGATGAGATAGGGGGTCTGGTACTCTATCTCTTTTTATGGAAGGTGAAACAGATCCAAAGTGGTTTCTTGTGTGAGGAGAAGTGACTGGCCAGATATGGAACTAGTTCCATGTGGAACCAGGGCCTCCAGTTTCTTAGGTGAGTCTTCCCCATCATGCTTTAGAGGGCTGAAGATTTGATTTCTAGGTGGAAGTTTTATAGACTATTAATCCAGACAGTAATTTTGTCTGGCTGCTTGTTTTCTTTTCCTGCCTGTTTTATGATTGCATGTGATTATGTTGTTATCTACCTATTTTTTCTGTTTTGACTCTTTGGTCATGGTTATACATGCCTGTGTAATATAATAAGGTTTTCTGTGAAATCTGGAAATGCTTTTTAAAAACATTTATTCCTTGACAATTTCATACATACATACATTGTATCTTAGTCATATAGATACTTAACTCCCCGTCTTACTTTCCCCAGACCCCCAATATAAGCCTCCCTTTCCTTGTCTTTCCTCACTACAGTCTTCTTTGTGATAATTTGAGGAGTCTGATTAGTGCTGACTATAAATAAAGGATTTCCTTCCCAGCAGCAAGTAGCCAATAGCCCCTGTCTCAGTTACTTTCCTATCGCTGTGAAGAGACACAGTGATGAAGGAAGGCAGCTTATGAAAAAAAGTATTTAATGGGGCTTGTTTACTGTTTCCAAGGGTAAGTGCATGACCATCATGCTGGGGAGCATGGCAGCAAGCAGGCAGACATGGCATGGAACAGTAGCTGAGAATTTACATCTCATCCATAAGTTGGAGGCAGAGAAAGAGCTAACTAGGTTGGGGTTTTGAAACTTCAGACATCCTTCACCCATGACACATATCCAACAAGGCCATACCTCTTAATCCTTCCAGATCAAGCCTTCATATATCCATTATCATGAAGACTAGTACAGCCCCGCAGCTAAGGGTGGAAGTCTATGAGTCCCTCCCTTCTCCTGTCCATGTGGAATTGTTGACTGGTTTGATCTTGTGCAGGCCTTTTATAGCTACCGCTAGCTGCCACGAGTTTGGTAGTGAAACAGCCAGGTCATGTTGAGAAGATAGCGTTTCATGCAGAGATCTTACATTCTTTCTAGCTTCTCTCCTGTGATGCTCCTTTAAGCCCTGTGGGAATTGATACAGATGTCCCATGTGGGTCTGAGCACTCAGAGTCCCTTACTAGCTCTTTGACCAGTTATGAGTCTCTCCATTGATTGCTGCCACTACAAAACTGAAACTCCTTTGACCAAGGTAGAAAGCAGTACCTATCAACATTAATATTTAGAAGGCAGATTGAGGACATACCTAGTTAGCAAAACAACAGTACTAGGTTTCTGTCCCTCCTCCTCTGCTCAGGTCCTATGACCTACCTAGCTGTGGGCTTTTGGGTAGGTTTACAGTATCAGGCATGAATTTCTGTATCAGGCACAGGCTCACATCTAATCAGAAAGCAGTTGGTTACTCCGATAACTGTCCTGTCACTATTACGTCTATAGGCACATCTTGCTTGCCAGGTCATTATAGCGGCATGAAGATTTAACCACAGAGTAAATTCATGACTTGTCTCTCCCACTGACCTGCATAGCACCTTTCAACACTGTGAAATCTAGTCAGCAGAGAGGATGTTTCCATATCAGCCCCAGTTTAATTTTAGAGGTGCTTTTCATAAACTAATTAGAATATACAGGTTACAAAGTGATTTTTTTTTAATTTTTTTAATCTACTGACTGATTTGTGTTTTGAAGACAAGGTCTCACTATGTAGCCTGTGCTGGACTTGAACACACCTGCCTCTGCCTCTCTCTCTTCAGTTAGGTAAAAGGTGTGTGTCACCATGGTTGGCTTGCAAAGGTTTTTAAGTACATGTCTAAAAAACTTTTTTTTGAGAGTTGATGCTAATTGCTTGCATGGTGTAGTGGAAATGGCTCAATTTTATTGCAAATGAGTCCTATTCGGAGCATATTAGAAGCACAGAGATTTAATATGTCAGATTTTATATATATTTAAAACTTTTTTTAAGTAAATGGTCTCTATAGTTTGTACTTTTAGAATATAAACTTAGATGAGAATTATCTTACTGTCTGGTGTTAAATTTATTAGTCTCATATGCTTGTAGACATTGCTGTATTGGATTATAATAAAATTTGAGTTCTTTTGGTAGACTTTTAGACATTGATTTAGTTAGATCTGTGAATCTTGAATCAGTGACAGGTTTGCTATACTTTCACTTGTTTTTGAAAAATATTACATATATTTTATCTGGCTTGATCCATCTGTTAAACAATAGTAAGCTCCTAAGACGTAGCATAGGAGAGGAGCCCTAAGACATAGTATAGGAGAGGAGCCCTAAGACACAGCATAGGAGAGGAGCCCTAAGACACAGCATAGGAGAGGAGCCCTGAGACATAGCATAGGAGAGGAGCCCTGAGACATAGCATAGGAGAGGAGCCCTGAGACACAGCATAGGAGAGGATCCCTGAGACACAGCATAGGAGAGGAGCCCTGAGACACAGCATAGGAGAGGAGCTCTGAGACACAGCATAGGAGAGGAGCCCTGAGACATAGTATAGGAGAGGAGCCCTGAGACATAGTATAGGAGAGGAGCCCTAAGACACAGCATAGGAGAGGAGCCCTGAGACATAGCATAGGAGAGGAGCCCTGAGACGTAGTATAGGAGAGCACATTGTTTAGAGCAGAGGTAGTAGATTTAAGTTTTAATTTTGTGGTTTGATAAACTACAATGTGATGTAGAAATTCATTGGTGGACTGTAGCAGCTATTTGTATAGCTCAATTTTTTTTTTTAATTTTTTTAGAGAAATAAAATACACCTAATGCTCTTATCCTCTTATATTCTAATGAGAATGTTGGGACATACTTAGATGAAATACATTTACATAATATAAATGTAAATTAAGCAATATAGAATCTGAAAATTTTTAAAATTGATCTCGGCGCAGTGTTTGTATTGGGTGAATGGTTGCCAAGGTACAGCCTGGAACTCTTTGAGTTTTGTTTTACTTGGCCATACACTTACTTTTCATCTTCTGATCTTGTTCTTTCTAATGTATATGTGGTAGGAGATGAGTTACGCATCATGATGTGCTGAAATAAATTGAGGAAAAAAATTAAAACTGTCTCATTGTTTGCTAGCAATTATAAAATAAGCATGTGAAATTATTCTTCATAACTTCATGGTATTCTTTTATGTGTATGAATGTAGTTTTTTCTGCAGATTCCTGTGTTTGGGGATTTAGGTAGACTTCAATAGCTTTTAGTTAAACATTTTGTTATGGTGCATCATCGGGATATATTTCTAGAGGGAGATTGCTCCATTGAAATGGAAGTACATTTGCTGTTCTGTTAGGTGGTTCCTGTTTGCCTCATGAGATTATACCGTTTTAGGGTCCTTCCCGCAGTGGAGTGTGAGTTGTGTTTGGCTGTGGCTTTCTTTGTCTAGTTTGCCTAGTTAAAATAAGTTGAGCTTCAGGGCATTGTGGTGCATGCCTTTAATCCCAGCGCTCGGAAGGTAGAGGACATTTCTGAGCTATTGGCCATCCTGGTCTACAGAGTGAGTTCCAGGATAGCCAGGGATACATACTGAGACCCTGTCTCAAAAAACTAACAACTGAGTATTCTTGCCTAGGTCTCAGGTTCTATTTTGTGTTTCTGTTTGTTATGATCTTTCATTTTTTATCTGTCCCCACCAAACTTCGTTGTTGCTATTCTCGTTTTTGAGAGGGAGGTCTTTTTGTACTGCCGGGGATGGCCTTGAACTCATAGGTTCATCCCCCTGCCTCAACCGTCCGAACAGCTAGTACTGCAGGCATACATTGTCACATCTAGCTTTTCACACTCTTTAGAGTTATGTCTAGATGTAGGATATTAATTCTTTATGATATATGTGAATTTTTTGGAGTGTATCTTTGTGTTTTGTTTTTGTTTATGGTCATACAAATTCTGTTTTTTTAATGTAAACATTTATCAGGTTTTAGTTTTGTTCCCTCTGCGTTTTGAGGTTTACAAAGCAGCGTTTTGTTTGTAGTAACATTAGAGAGGAAATTTTTTCCTAGTGCTCTATAATAGTGGTATTTGTTGTTGTTGTTTAGATATCTTATTTAGAGTATATTCTTGTGTATCGGTAGGAAGCGGGTCTCATTTAGTCTTTTCTGTTGGCTGTCTAGTTGCGAGACACCGTTTCTGAAAATGACTGCCTAATGATGTGAGGTGCCACCTCCATCATACACTAGGTTTTTCTGAGAGACTGGGGCTTTAACAGTTGGTATCGTAATAAGGTAATGAATTAGCTTTGTATGGTATGCTAATAAACACTGAAATATTCTAATCAAGAATAAGCTTGACTCTGTTAGCTCAAGTCTTACATTTTTCAGGGTGTCTCATGATTTTCCTCATGGAGTCTTTGAACATGTATTGCAGAGATTATTCCTAAAGCTTTTTGTCTCTTTCATTGTAAGTGAGATGCCCCATGCAATGTAAATCTAAATGATTGTTATTAATGTGACTCTTATTTTTGCGTGCTAATTTTATAACCTGTGGCTTTGCTGGGTTATTACAGAGAGTCTTGTTGACTGTAGGAGCTTGTAGTTCCTGTGTCAGTTAGGAGATTGAAGAGGTCTTTCGTCTGTGTAGCCCTAGTCCTTTGGTCTAACTGTATTGGCCATTGTCTCCCAAACTGCGAAACAGCACTGGAGGTAGAAGAAGCCTTAACTCTTTCTTGACCATAGCAGTTATGCTTTAAGGAATTATGAGGTCATTCTTAATTTATTCATAAGTTTTTAATTAGGAATGGCTGTTGAGTGAATGATGGTCGGCTTTTCTGTCTTGGTGTCTGTGAGGTAGTCATTTTTTTCCTTCTTAGATCTATTAATAGAGCAAATATTAATTGGCCTTGTAATATTAAACCAGTCAAACATTTCTGTCATAAGTCTTACATAGGCAGTCTGATTCCAGAGGTTAAGTCTTCTGCTTTGTGGTTCAGTTTGAGAAATTTGATGTGCTTTCACAAAAGTGTTCTGAGACATCCTGGTTAGTGTTCGGTAAATGTTCGGAGATTTGTGGGGGTGAAGTCATTCTGGGACTAGCAGGCCTTTTGAAAGTGAGGACCATGGATGTATGAGCATCCCAAGCAGCAGCCTGGCAAGGGCCTTGGGCATGTGAGCATCCTAAGCAATCCCATGAAGCCTGGGGGCCTGTGAGCATTCTGAGCATCAACCTTGTGAGGGTCATGGCCATGCAGGCTTCCTGAGCAGCTCCATGAAGGCTGTGTGCTGTGGGATGTTCTGTATGTCCTGTGGGAGCCCTTCTTGGGTTCTTTGTGGCGTTACCCAGCAGGTCCGCATAGAGGATGATTAGGACCATGGGCCTGAGTGCAGGTGTCTGAGATGGTCTGCACTTGGCTGTGCTGGGGGATGGTCTGTATGTCAAGTTGTTCTGATTGATCAATAAATAAAACCTGATCGGCTGTGGCTAGGCAGGAAGGATAGGCGGGACTAACAGAGAGGAGAAATAAAAGGACAGGAAGGCAGAAGGACTGACTGCCAGATGCCGCCATGACCAGCAGCATGTGAAGATGCCGGTGGGCCACCAGCCACGTGGCAAGGTATAGATTTATGGAAATGGACTAATTTAAGCTATAAGCACAGTTAGCAAGAAGCCTGCCACGGCCATACAGTTTGTAAGCAATATAAGTCTCTGTGTTTACTTGGTTGGGTCTGAGCGGCTGTGGGACTGGCGGGTGACAGAGATTTGTCCTGACTGTGGGCAAGGCAGGAAAATTCTAGCTATAGCCGTGGGCACGTGAGTACCCTGAGCAGCTCTGCTCTGCTAGCACTTCCCCCGGAGGATTACTCACTCCAGTCCCTGAGCCCTTCTGTGCTCATCAGAAGAGTCCTTTCTGGTGGGTTGATCACAAACTTCAAGGATCTAGAAAATCTAACAATGGAGCAAATGCTGCCTTATGTCAGATGGGAAGCTTGCAAGGTAGAACAGGAAAAACAAGGCAGGCAGAAGGCTTGTTTTCATAGATGTAGAAAGATGGGAGCAGGGCCCTCGTGTGCATCCCTTAGAGCTTTGCAGTGTTCCATAATCTGTGTGTGTAATAACTTGCTTTAAAATGTTTTACTTTACTGGTACATCTGTAGAATTCAGAGATTGTCAAAATGTTTACTCATTTACACAGATGAAATCATTGCATGGTAAATCCAGCTTTCATTATGCCGTTTGTGACTCTGCTCCAAGAATAAATATAGAGCCATGTCTAAATGTTTAGACATGTATTTGAAAAAGTATATATATTTGGTTGTTTACCACTCTAGTTAGAGTGAACCTGGGAAAACGAGGCCCAAAATGAGTTGGACTAAAGTCTCATGCAATAGCCAGCTTTATCCAGAGAATCAGACAGTTGATACTCTGAGGGTGAAAAAAATCACATGAGTAAGGTGTTCAATCACAAGGACAAGCCACACGTGGAAAGCAATGTTTTTCCAGGTAGGCATATGAATAACAGCTGCTGAAGTAACTCACTCCTATACCAGGAAGGGCACGAGAGCACATCCCAAGAACAACCCATGTTAGGAAGAACAGAGGCTACAAGACTTGTTCATTTGGAATTTTCTCATGAGGTCCCAGAAGTCTCACATGACTCCATTCTTGGGCTGTGTTCTGACGTTTGAAGAAGTTAAATGTATGTTTTGAGAACACTTACCAGTTCAATAATTTCTTGGATTGGTTCAGGGACTACAATTGAATCATACTATATGGACTGTTATTACTAACAAGTAATAAAAAGCTATGTTGAAATGGGAATTACTTGAAATTTTTTTCTTATATTGATTTTCTTCTTATGCTATACCAGTGGAAGAAATTTCCTTACTTGTAATTTTACTTGAATCTGATTAATAATAGAACATTTCATTTTGATTAGCTGTGAGTATTTAAGAAAATATCATTCTTGGGAATTGACTCCTTTTCTTCAGCATGTAACACCAGACAGCTATATTCCATGCCTGGCGGACCTGTGCAAAGCACTGTGGGAAGTGATGCTCAGCTATTACAGGACAATGGAGTGGCACGAGAAGCATGACAGTGAGGAGGAGACAACTTCAGCCTCTGGTAGGAGATGGCTTTGACTCTTTATAAGACTGAGATGCAATGTGTGCCGCATTTCTGCCATAATGGTGAGAGGGACAAGGCCCACCCTTAGGATCGAGGCATTTTAGTGGCCATAGATTGAATGTTCAGCAGAGAAGGTCATTCAGACACTACGAAAGCTCAGTTTTCTTTGGGGATTAAAAGGTCCAAAGGACTTTCCAAGTGGCACATAATTCCATTTTTGAGGGTACATGCTGATGGCCATAGTGTTGAATTGTTTTGAAAAAGCTTTTTTTTTTTTAGTGTTATTGATTGTGAACCTGGTAAGACATTGGTCCTTTTGTATTTCCTAGGAAAGCAATACTAAATAGTCACTATTACTCTAATTTGCAAGTTGTGAAAATAACGTTAGGTTCTAAGAATTAATAATTATATTGATATTTTCCTTTTTGAACATACAGGAAGACAGTGTCATAAGAAATTTAAAACAGGGCTGGAGAGATGGCTCAGCAGTTAAGAACTTATACTGCTCTTCCAGGGACCCGGGTTCAATTCCAAGTAACCACATGTCAGCTCCCAACTGTCTGTAACTCTGGCTCCCGGGGATCCAACACCTCACCTCACAGAGATGTATATGGAGGCAAAACACCAATGCACCTTCACCTGAAATTAAAAAAAAAAAAAAAAAAAAAAAAAAAAAAAAAAAAAAAAAAAAAAAAAAAGACCTTTAAAGCATTCATTTTTGTAAGGAAAATAAACTTTTAAGTAGTTATGGTATACAATGCTAAGTAATAAAGAAAGTAGGAGCTTCTTATTTTACTAGGCATTCTTTTTAAATTTATGTCTTAAGTGATCCTCTTCGAACAATAGCCAAAATTAAATGTTTCAAATAATTAGAGGTTTGTGAGATGTCTCAGTCAGTAAAGGACTTGCCCTCAAGCATGAAGACCTGAGTTTGGGTCTCCTGTAACTGTAAAAAGCCATGTGGGCAGCTCTAGTCCCTGGATTATAGCTGAGTTATTGTCAGTCAACTTAGCCAAGTCAGTAAGTTACAGGTTCATGGAGAGACCCTGTCTCAAAAACTAAAGTGGGAAACAGTGTCGTAAGTCACTGTTCCGTTGCTGTGAAGAGATGCTGTGACCAAGGCAACTGTTACAAAGGAAAACATTTAATTAGGCTCTTGCTTACAGTTGCAGAAATTTATTCTATTATCATGATGGGGAGAATAGTGGCATGTAGGCAGGTGCTGGAACAGAAAGTGAGAGCTATATCTTGATCTATAGGCAGGGAGGAAGGGAGGGAGGGGGAGAGAGAGAAAGAGAAGGAGAGAGAGGGGAGAGAGGGAGAGAGGGAGTGAGCCTAGGCCTGGCATGGTGGGACTTCAAAGCCTACCCTCAGGGACACATTTCCTCCAGAAAGGCCACACCTCCTAATCCTTCTCAAATAGAGCCACTCTCTAGTGACTAAGCATTCAAATATATGAGCCTATGAAGTACATTCTGGTACAAATCACCATATTCTACCCCTGGCTCCCATAGACTTGTAACTATATCATAATGCAGAAATACATTTAGTCCAACTTCAAAAGTCCCCATAGTCTATTACAGTCTCAACGTTGTTTAAAAGTCCAAAGTTCAGAGTCTCTTCTGGGATTCATAGCATTCTCTTAATTTTAAGACCCTGTAAAATAAAAAAACAAAAAACAAACAAATAAACAAAAAAACTCAAGCGGGGCAGTGGTGGCACATGCCTTTAATCTCAGTACTCGGGAGGCAGTGCCAGGTGGGTCTCTGTGAGTTCGAGGCCAGCCTGGGTGGGCTACAGAGCGAGACCCAGGATAGGCACCAAAACTACACCGGGAAACCCTGTCTTGAAAAAACCAAAAATAAAATAAAATAAAGTAAAAATAAAAAAGATTACATACTTCCAACATACAATGACACAGAATATACATTCCCATTCTAAAAGGGAGAAAGGGAGCATAGTGTGGAAATACTGGACCAAAGCAACATTCAAAACCAGCAGAGCAAACTAAAAAATTTTGCATCTTCTTGTCTGATATCAAAGTGTTCTTCAGATCTCTAATTCCTTTCAGCTTCATTGATTGCTGAACATTTCGCTCTCTTGGGCTGGATTCATACCCAGTCTTCAGGTGTTCCTGGCAGATATCCCAGTACTCTGGCATCTCCAACATCTTGGGGTCTCTATCTGGGGCCTATGGAGAGCCTGCTCCAAGTCCACCTCCATGGGAATGCAAGAAAATCCACGAAGGCAGCAAGGGCTAGACTTTTTCTGTCTGAGGGTGTTTAGAAATAAGTTGCTATCTGACTGGTAAACTAAGAAAACACGCATGCTTTCTGATGTTAACTTTCTCTTTTACTTCATCTTAATAACGGTCTCTGACTCTTTTGTCTCCATACAGCTACATATCTCCACACTGCTACATTCTATACATACAGCTTTATGTCTTTCTTTATGTCCATATGGCCATACATCTCTATACACAGTTACATCTGTTGTCACAGGTTTACACACCTTTTACATATATTTCTCTTCTATATCTTTATTCTATGCAGCTTCATCTTCCTTATCTCCACAGTTACAAATCTCTACATGGCCACAGCTAAACCTCTCATTTACACAGCTCTCTCGGCATACAGCACTTACACAGTTCCTAGACACAGCTCCTCTATGTAGCAACAGCTATTACACACAGCTCTCTCCCTCATACTCACACACATACTTCTAGATTATTCACTCACTCTTTACTCACTCACTCTTTCACCCACTCATTCCCTCACACTTCTCTCTCTTCACATTGTGGCTGCTCTTCCTTCACAGCCAAACTCTGGACAGTTCTAAGTTATATTTTTAGGGCCCTACCCATTCTCAAAACACAAGGTAAAGTCACATGGTTTCTCTTAGGCTAGCAATGTCACATTGACCCATGCATGTAGCTCTGAAGTTGTTGAGGGGTCCCAACATTAAACAATTGCCTGAACCTTGAGCTGTCAGGGTACGTGAAGAAAGGGAGCTACTGCAAGGACTATGTGTTGATGTAAATAGCCTGGCCTTGATTTAGCAATAAACAACACCTGGGAGTTAGTCTTTGTGTACATTCTGTAGGGGCAGCTTCGTCTGTTTTGGACTAGTTCTCAGGTCTTTGCAAAGTGTGTAAAAGGCTGTCTTTGAGACTGAGAATGCTGTTACTTTCCCGTGTCAGTAAAGAAGAATATTCTGGTATTATTTTTGTTCATCAGAATTATACAGCTTAAACAGAAATCCACAGCTAAATGTGGGCCCAGAGATATAAAACACACTACCAAAGAGCTGTGGAAAGCACCCCACAGCTGTCCTTATTAGGGAGGCATAGCAGTGGCACCTGAGAAAGTTGCAGACAGAAAACAACCGGTTTCCACAGCCAGTGACCCTATGGCTTTGCCTGGTTGGGCTCCGCATCAGGGAGTTATATGTCTGTCTGGTCGGTGGACTTGTCAAACACTAGTTGTCACCTGCTTTATACTGCCACAGCCCTCAGCAGGTCTCCAAGGCAATCCAGGCTTCACCTTCATAGTTTCACACAATGGCCTCTCCAGGACTCCATGCAGGGACACCCCTGACACATACCTGGCCTCAGAGGCTTTGCTTAGCCAAAGAGGAAGATCTTACAATCCCTTTCTTGTATCCTTGTGTCTAAATCCAGAACCACATACCCAAAGCTGCTTGCTAGGGCTGGAACATAGCCTCCATGTTCATTTACATCTACATCAGCTTTCTGTTGTTGATGGTTTCCTTCTCTGCCTAATCTTTCCTTTAATTCTTTTTCACAAGTTGGAAGCTTAGCCATTTGGGGTCTTGCCCTGAGTTCACTATTCCCTTTATTCCATTATCATCAGGCTTTTATCTTTTTATCTCCTTGAACACTGGATTTGGCTCCAACAAAACATTCCCTGGTGTTCCTTTTATCCTCAAACTGAACAGTCTGTATTTTTCTTGCCCTGCTTGCTTCTTTTTATTATAAATCTGCATAAGAGCAATCACTAATAACCGTATGAAATAGTCAATACTACTAGGCTGTTATGAAATCTCTGCCAATGCCATTAATCAAAAACTCTTCAATTTAGCCTCAAGCAGATTATTAGGACAGGGCCAAAAAGCAGCCACATTCTTTGCCAAAATATAATAAGCATGGTCTGAAGGCTACTTACCAATATTCTTAACCTCTGAAACTTTTTGAGCCTGGGCGTCATAATTGACACTACTCTCAGCACCACTGCCTTCCATGCATCTACTGGTATGGCCCATGAAGTCAACTGCTTACCTAATCCAAAATCCCAAAGTCTGCATTCTGCCAACAAGCAGCATGGTCAGGCCTGTCACAGCAACTTCTGCATTAGTCATTGTTCTATTGCTGTGAAGAGACACCATGGCCAAAGCTACTCTTACGGAAGAAAGCATTTAATTGGGGACTTGCTTAACACTTTCAGAGGTTTACTCTATTATCATCATGGTAGGGAGCATGATGGCAAGCAAGAAGGTGCTGGAGCAGTATCTGAGAGCTACATCCTGATCTGAGAGATCCTAGGCCTGGCATTGAGTTCAAAGCCTGCGCCAGTGACATACTTTCTCCACCAAGGCCACACCCCCTAATCCTTCTAATCCTTTCAAAGAGTTCCACTCCCTGGTGACTAAGCATTCAAATATATGAGCCTATGGAAGCAAAACAATCAGGTGGCTTCCACAAGCACATTCACACATGTGCACCTGCACACACAAGCACATGCATATACACACATGTGTACCTGCATGCCCATGCACATTCACCTACACACACAATTACTTTTAAAGCAAATAATTCTATTAGCATTTGTTTAATACTGTGCTGTGTCATACAATTTAATGCAGTTTTTTTTTTTTTTTCTGAACTTATTTTTGATAACTTCCAGTCTCTGGGGTACCTGGTTTCTGTGATTTGGTCAAACAGGAAATACCAAAATCTTACTGTTTGATTAAACAGAATTTTGAAGCCATGTTTTGAAGACACATCTCATCATACATATAGACAGTAAAAATTAAGAGGGGAAAATTGTATCATGGACTAGAAATTTTGTAGGAGAGGGTAAAGAGAGAGGGAGGAGAAAGGAGAGAGCGTTGAGGCAAGTCAGAATTGCAAACCAGTGGACTAGGAGTGCAGCTCCGTGGTTGAGTGCCTGCTGAGCATGTGCAGGGCCAGGGTTCGGTCAAAGCTGGAATCCCAGGCTCACTGAGCCAGGGTTTCATGACACTTTCTCGGCTTTGTTACTCCTTGACATTTTTCTGGGTATGGTTCTAATAAAAGATAAACCTAAGGACGGGTTTCAGGTAGCATTAGCATACACGTTAGATAGAAGAACTTCTAGATATGCATACTTACAGACTCAATACAAATGCTGAAACAAAAAATACAGAGAACAAGATATGACCTCTATGGTGATGGAATACTGAGTCACACCAGATTTGGGCCTTGCATATTTAGACTGTTTTGCTGAAATTCCCTCTTCTAATCTATATCTTAAGAGAATTTGGGTTTTCTGACTGATTCGGCAGTCCACCAGCAATATTTAGGACTCTGGATAGTTACATGCAGACATGCAAGAATACAGTGGTAAGAACCAGAGATATGAAACTATTCCCAGTCCCTTTGTAAAGCTGAAGGGAAGGCCTCTAGAATTCCTTTTCTGTAGCTCTGTAGTGGTATTGATTGTCATTCTAACACTTTAGGTCCTAAAGAAACCACTAAAGATGTAGTCTAGATGCATAGCTAGGCTGCTGGTTCACCACAGCTAGAGCATGTATGCAGTCAAGCTCTAGCAGCGCTAAGGTAGACCAAGCATGTCTGTTGACTGGCAAGGATGGTCTTTTCCTAGTAACCACTGGACACCTTGCCAACCTGGGAGAAGATAATAAATAGGCTGTTGTTCTGCTGTACACAAAGCTATACAGTTTCTTTAATACAGATGTGTGTTTGTGTTCTCAGGAGAGAAACTTATTTTGAGGAACAATATTGATCTTGCTTGTTGGACTGAATATTGCTAAATTGTTCATCTGGAATTATTAATATTAATAGTTCATTATAAAAACATAATATAAATTATGGAAAATAAAGACATGCATATTTACCTCCTTCTGTCTCTCTTCTTGTTGGCATACACATTACCTGACAGTTGAATTAATTGATTTTCTCGTGCTCTGACATCAGCCTGTCACGTGGTAGTGAAGTAGGTGGTGTGTGGCTCTGGGGCTGCACTGCCTTCATTGGACTCCTAGGCCCATTCACATGGGAGTGCATAGTCTTGGGATATATAGCATTTCTCTAAGTTATCTATGTATCAAAGGGATTTAATCCCAATGCCTGATTTTACGATTATTTTGAATGCACATATATTGAGTATACTTTCTTTTTTATTTTATGTGTATGTGTGCCTGTACACTATGCCTAGTGCCTGCAGACACCAGAAGAGGGTGTGGGCTTCCCCCAGGATCACAGTTACAGAAGGTTGTAAGAGCCATGTATTTGCTAGGAATCTAACCCCCTGGAAGGACAGCCAGTGATTTTAACTGTTGAGCCACATCTCCTGCCCTGAAAAAAATTGTATTTTATCTTAGGTTGGCTCATAAGAAAAATTTAGGGAAAAAATAGATTGAATTAAAAACATGCCGATTTTTGTTTTCAGAAGGAAGTCATGTGTTGAGTGCTGAAGAGACCAACTTTGATCGTGGCTATGTAAAAAAGAAGCTGGAGCATGGCCTCACGCGAATATGGCAGGTTTGGTTTATTTTCGTGTTGATTTTCACAGAAGCTGTGTTCAAGCTGGGCTCCAAAACACTCATGTTATAGTTGCTGTAGAAATTCTTTTTCTAAACTTTGTGTGTTTGTACTCTCTGCAGGCTTAATCATATGTTCACTCGTCTTTGGAACAAGGCTATCATTTAACTTAATTTCTGTAATTAGTTGATAATTATATTAACTACCAAGAGCAATAGAAAAAAAGTCTCTTAGTTTGAAAATTTCCATTAGAAATATTCATGTGTTGCATGACTAAGGAATTTGCTTTTCTAAAAAAAAAATTGTGCCTTTTTTATTGAACTGTCCTGTTTATTTTATTTAGTTTTCTTGATTTCCTTTTTTGCTTAATTTTAGGAAAGAAATAAGTAGGTGACATTTGGGCAGAATATAGGGAAGAATAAATTTTAGTTCCTCACTGAGCTTCTTTGAGGAAAGCTCTATAGTTTTTGTTTTGTTTTTAATTTGGGCTCCTGTCAGTGTATGCCATTTGGACTACTATATATAATAAGATACCCTAGACTAGACTGCTTTAAAAGAATAGGAATTGTTTCTTATAGTTCTGGGCCTGAGAAGTTCAAGGTCAGAGTTCTTAGAGTTTGTGTTGGGTGAAGTTCTTCTTCCTGTTTCACAGATGGTGCCTTTTGTTGTGCCCGTACTTGGTGGAACTGGAAAGCCTGTCCCTGGGGCATCAACTCTAAGTCCTAGTCATAGGGACCCCTCCCACATGACCTCCAGCCCTTACGAGGACCTGCCTTTCTGTTGCTCTCACCTTGAGGGTTCAGACAGCATCACATGAATTTTAAGTAGACCTAAATGTGAGACCAGAAGACATCTTTTTACATTTTCTTTCAGTTGACTGGTTCAGTTGTAATCTGAAATTTACTTAAAATTTGGTTCTTCCTAGATCAAAGTGTAATTTCTTTGGAATCTTTGATCCAAACTTGAAAAGCCTTGAAAAACTACCCACGCCCCCCAATTAGTTTGCTTTTCAGTTTAATTATCTAATGTAGGGTTTCTTTAAAAAAATCATTTAGGGAAACATCCTAAAAATGTAAATTTCCTCAAGAATCACTTAATCTTTGTAATTTAGTGCTCTGGTTTATGACAATCATATATTGGATTACACAATTTGAATTTATACTTAGCATTTAAATATATTTACGTTGTACTTATAATTATTTTAATTTCTATATTGTCTCTTAGGACAATATTAAACCATTATGTATTTAACAATTATTTGTGATTTGGGGCTCTTTTTGTTTGAGCATTATATTTGAATATATGCTCATGTTCATTAAATACACACAGAGGGCCAGACATGAATTTTTTATGATTTAGTCTCCTTATAGACCTTTATTGTACTTAATTGAAATTAGCATATTCATGGTAGAATTTCTGGTAATCAGTGGTGCCCTTTGTAATGCCTGGCATCTTATGCAGTTAGTCTCATCTGACATGACAACTTGATGATATTCCTGGTAAATGAAAATCTATTCAATGTGAAATTTAGTACACCATTCCCACTTAAGTATTTGGCCAGTTTATAGAAGTCATTGTCCTTTTAAACGTGACCGTGTGTTCTTGCCTGTCATACTCCAGTTTCAAGTTTTAGTGTGTTGTTATTTCTTCTCCTCCTTGCCAGTCCCTGCCTCCTCTACTCCAGTATTCAGCCTGTTCTGTATTATTATAACTTCTTTTGTGAATTATTTGGTTTTATAGATTCTTAGTGACTTATGGTAATGAGTAGCCCCTTATCTGTTATTTTTCTTTTTTACTTATTTAAGTGCAGATAGTATTTTTATGATGCCATACTGTGATTTGTATTTTTTTTTCTTATGCTACACATATAACCTTGCCCATGTAGAGCTCAGCCCAGTGCTCACATGGCAGTTTTGAATATCTGCCTCTAAACTGCATATTAGTTGTTCTATCTATAATGCCTAGAATATTACCTGAAGTGTTTAATAGACACTCAGGAAATGTTTTTGTTTTATTAAATTATTATATAATTTCTAATTTTGACCTTTTGAAAATATATAGGAATCATTAATCCATTGTATATTTTGTTTGATATTTGAATAGTAGACGTTTTCTTTCTACTAGTTAAGTTTCTTCTTCACCACTTTCTGGATAATTCTACTTCTGTCTACTTCATTTGTTACAAAGCATAGAGATAAAATTGTGACTTTGAAGGAAGATAGACCTTAGGTTTGCCATGCAGCAGGCACAAGAGTTCAGACAATAATACTTGAGCCCTCTAGACTCTGCTCCTCAGAGGTAAAAATTCCTGCCAGACAAAGCTGGTTTGATCCCATATGTAAAGTTATTAGCATAGTGTTTTTGACATGGTTAAATAATCACAAAGCAGATTTTTTTTTAAAAAAATTCAACCATTGTCTATGTTAGATGTCTACTGTTTACTGTTACTGAATTATTTGGCTTATTTATCTGAACATTTCATTCATTTTAAATAGTTTGTAGTCTGTTTAATGTATTATAAGTCTTTCAGGATTCCTCATAACTTTTATTCCATCTTTACATAGTTTCACTTTTAAAAACAATTATTGCCTATCCTAGGTGAATTTTAGAATAATTGTTTAGAAGAAAAATTCTTGCGATTTTGGCTGGAATTTCATGAATTTGGAAAATTGGTTTCTACTGGTTAGTCATCCACTCAGGCTCATTACTGTCAGTTGCCTGATGCTTATTTTACAGTTACTCATTTTTAAATGCATTATATTTGGATTTCTAATGAACCAAAGCCATGCATACATAATGATTTTTGTTCTATCTCTTAGAAGAATATAATTTTTTGAAAAGGGATTTTATTTAATACTTAATTATGTGTATGTGTGTCTGTGTGGTTATGTGCACCTTAGAGTAGGTGTCTTCAGAGTCAGAGACATGGGATCCCTTGAAGTTAGAGTCAAAGGCAGTTGTGAGCGGTTGGGGCATTGGAAATAGAACTTGAGTTCTCTGCAGGAATAGTTTGTGCTTAACTGCCGAGTCATCTCTTCAGCACATGATATCCTTCTTATCATAAGAATTGTGTGTGTATATATGTGTGCCATTACATTAAGTAGAATTTAACATAGCTATGCCAAGTTTTAGTGAGATTGTGGCCATTACTATTTCTTAAAACATTCATTAGACTATCCTTGTTAGGTTAGTCTTAAAGATACTTGGCTGTTGGTCTATGTAGATATGTTATCAAACTAAGAATCCACTATTTCATTTTAATATGTTACTACAGAATAAATTTACTTATTTGTTTGTGTCTTACAGGATGTTCAACTAAAAGTAAAAACCTACTTGCTTGGAACTGATTTATCTATATTCAAATATGATGATTTTATCTTTGTTTTGGATATAGTCAGCAGGTAATGTGAGATACTGTCTTCTGTGGCTTAATTCATTCAACCATAAGAATAAAAAATCAGAAATTAATGAGTTTTCTGTCTAAATTCTTCATGGAAGAGGATGTAATTACTCATGACTGATGGACTGGGCTTGTAGAGTCTTTCTAATTTTTTTTCGAATACCCAAATTTAAATTTCTGTTAGTTATAATTGTTAAAGAAAGAACCTGAACTGTTTTTGTTTTTTATAAGCATGGTCCTGAAATTTATATAGCTCTTTTTGACCCACTAGGTTGATGCAAGTTGGAGAAGAATTTTGTGGTAGCAAGTCTGAAGTTTTGCAGGAGTCCATTAGAAAACAAAGTATCAATTATTTCAAGAACCACCACAGGTAAGAAATACAATAAAATATTTATCTAAGCCTTCCTCTTATAAGAGTAACTGATATAAAGCCATTTTTAACTTTTAATAAATAAATTTATTATATCTCTTTGTAGGATAGTTGGGGATACTTCATCAATAATGTACTAGAAAGTATTCACTATTCATTTGTAAATCTAAAATTCTTTGTTTTGAGTGGGTTGAATGTAGGATATGTTCTGGCAGCCACTTCCCAAATAACCACTCAGAGACTTAATATTAATTATAAATGCTCAGCCAATATGAGCTATTGGTTCATTACTAGCTTGCTCTTACAACTTAATTAACCCATTTCTATTAATCTGTGTGCCTTCTTGAGGCTCATGGCTTTTACCTTTCCTGCATATCCTGCTTCCTTTCCATCTGGCTGGCAACTCCTCTGACTCTGCCCTTCTTCCCAGTGTCCTTAGTCTGGTTCTCTTGCCTAACCTCATCCTGTCTAGCTATTGGCTAGTCCGCTTCTTTATTAAGCCAATCACAGCAACATATATTCACACAGTGTAAAGGGATAGTCCACATTAAACATATTGAAGTAGACATTGAACTGGTTTCATTAGAGGTAAAATGATCCTTACATGTAATTGATCATTACATCAGGGTTACTGAAAGACTCTAGTCACTGGTCTGCATCTTTAGACATACTGGGCAAGTAGTAAGGAAGTAAGAATATAGAGGCAGCACTCAGTGTGGCATTCCAGGAAAAAGAAGGCTTGTAGTGGATGTGCTACTCAGACCCTAGCTGCGAAGCTAAGATTGTATGCGGCATTGCTTTGCTTAACCATCACTGCAAAGATGGAAAGGATGATTAGGTGTTCTTTGAGTGGAAGAAGACGCGAATGAATGTTACCATGTACTGTGATCATTTACCCAAGCCATACCAGATGGAGAGAAAAAGGAAAAGCACTGATTATGCTCTCATTTTTAAAATTTGTTTTACTGAGAGAGAGTGGGAGAGAGAGTGCAAACACACATGCCATGGCATATGTGTGGAAGTCAGAGGACAACTTACAGGAGGGCATCGAGTCTCCTTTTCCAGTGTGTGTGAGTGCTGGGGCTTGGACTTGCCTTCTCAGGCCTGACAGCAAGTGCTCTTACCCACTGACCCATCTCAACCCCTAGATCTTTTTTTTTTTTTTTTTTTTTTTTTTTGGTTTTTCGAGACAGGGTTTCTCTGTGTAGCTTTGCCCCTTTCCTGGAACTCGCTCTGGAGACCAGGCTGGCCTCGAACTCACAGAGATCCACCTGGCTCTGCCTCCCAAGTGCTGGGATTAAAGGCGTGAGCCACCACCGCCCGGCATGATCTTTCTTGATGTAAGCCAGCTCCCAAGTTGTATTCTTACATATTTTACCATTAAATTATTTATAAATTACTTTTCATTTTTCCAACCAAGTTTTGAGTTTGTTATTCTTATTTGGAGCGTCATTGTTTGAAATTCTTCTTTCTCTCCTTTTTTATTGTCAATACCTTTGTACAGAGATTATGTATCATGTTAATAGTGAGATTATTGGGTGTCAAAAGATTGATTGTTAAATATATTTATGTTAAAGAGAAAAGGCTTTTTGATAAAAACCTAGAATTCTCTGCCAGTTGTCTGCTTTCCCAGAGTGCCTTATACCTAGCATAATCACTGGAAGACTTCTGCTGTTCCTAGTGTTTGGAGGTATGGGCACTGTCAAATGCTGATCTGGGGAGTGGTGTCCATTCTGCATTGTACTGTTGGGACTGTCAGAGGGTGTCTGCCTCTCTGGTAACCATATGTAGACATTTTGACTTTAGACTCTGATCATGGTGGAGATTCCCCACTGAAGTTTATCTTGGGGAAATCAGAGAATCCAAAAAGGAGTTAATTATTATTTCCTAAATACTCAGCAAGTTTCAGGACTTTAGACATATGTTTAGAGCCTGCTTCTCACTGATGAAGCTACACTGTGTTGTTAGAACTGGACTGGGAGAGAGGAGGCTCAGGTTTTGTTTCACCTCTGGTGTGTGCCAGCTCTCAGAGAGAGGACAGGTTATTCAGCATCCCAGGGCTGTCCCGCCTGTGCTTCCTGCCTGGCTACCGGCCAGTCAGTTCTTCATTAACCAATGAGAGTAATATATATCCACAGTATACAGAAGGATCATCCCACAGTGTTTCTGTCTTTTTGTTTGTAACTGTCTTGGTAGAGGTAAGTGGTATCTTGTGGTTTCCATTTGCATTTCCTTAATGATTGAAGATACTGCCAGCTTCCTATGTGCTTATTGGCTTTTTGTATATCTTCCCTGCAGAAGTGTCTTTAAAGGCCTTGCCCATTTTTAACTGGATTATTAGTCTTTTCATTGTTAAATTGTAAAATTTTATAGTTTTAGTTCCTAGTTAGACTTTTCCCCTGTGGTTACACATGGACGCGATCATCTTGAGGAGTTACTAACTATTGCCTGTCCAAACACTGCTTCAGCTCCTCCTTCCTCTCTTCTCCATGCGATTGCATGAACACTAGATCTTTTGTTCCCTCCCTCCCTGCCTCCCTCCCTCCCTCCCTGCCTGCCTCCCTCTGTGTGTGTGTGGGGGGGGGGCCTGGAGGTTGACATTGATTGTCTTTTCCAAATTACTCTTCACTGTATTTTTGAGACAGGGTCTTTTACTGAGTCAAAGCGTATCCATTCTGGAAGATTGCCCCCATTTCCATTTCCCTAACACTAAAATACAGGTGTCCGTCTGGCTGTTTGCATGGGTGCTTGGCAGTACAAACTCAGTTCCTCATGCTAGTGTAGCAAACATTTTACCAGTGCAGCCATTTTCTGGCACATGCTCACTTACTCTGTCTGTCTGTCTGTCTCCCTCTGTCTCTCTCATCTATCTGTCATCTCTCTACCTAATCTTAAGATCCTTTCTGTTCACTCATTTTACTTACAACTTGTGCTATAGTTTGTAGATATTTTCTACTGATCCTTCTTCTGATAATCCTGCTGTGCTAGTTTACTTATCCAATCAGGCTTTAACTGAAGGTATCCTGTCTTTCAGTTCTCAAATGTCGTTTTGATGCTTGGCTTTTAAAATTTGTGTATTCATTGAGATAAATCTTTCTGTGTAGCCCATGCTGTCCTGAACTGATAATCTTTCTGCTTCATCCCATGAGTGTTGTAATTACAGGTGTATACCATGATGTCTGTCCTTGTTTGTTCTTTAGCATTACAATTTTGAATAAATACCCATAACTTGAAATTAGGTGATGATACCTCTAGCAGAGCAGATTCCTGGATATTTTGTATTTCTATATGAAATTTAAGTTTTTCAATTTCTGTGAAGAATTGTATTAGAATTTTCATGGGGGTTGTGTTGAATCTGTAGATTGCTTTTGGTAGGTTGACCAGTTTCACAATATTAATCTTGCTAATCCAGGAGCATGGGACATCTTCCATTGCCTAGAATCTTTTTCAGTTTCTTTTTTTCACATCTTAACTTTTTCATTGTACAAGGTATTCTTCACTTCTGTGATTAGATTTATTCCAGATTCTTTCTTTGGGAGTATGGGGTGGCAGGGGAGAGACAGGGGATGCTGAGGATAGTGAATAGTATTTTCTCCTTGCTGTGAAGGCTCATGATTTTTAAGTGTTAATTTTATAGCCTGTAACTTTGCTGAGTGTATTTATGAGCTGTAGTCCCTGCCTAGTTATCCCAATGTTTAGAAGTGTTCCTGTTTGTCTAGATCCATCTATTTACTCACTCTTTGTTGTCAAATCTGAATTTATTAAAAAACATCTAGGCTTTGTTTTAGCATGGTGTGGTAGCAGTAGCTGGTGGTGTATTGGAGGAAAAAAAGGGGAAGCACCAGGCTTTTACTCAAGTAGAAGTAAGGCTTTGTTTTTCTACCTTTTTCTATATAATGCAACTTTATTCAAGCAGAAGTAAAGCTTTGTTTTTCTGCATCTTTCTGTATAATATTACGATGACTTGGAACATAAAGTGAGAGCAGTAAAGTAGTGTTAAAAGCAATCCATGTGGTGTAGGTAGTTAGTAGACTGTCTGGAGTATAAGTGCTGACCCGCTAAGTTTTAAGTGCTTTGTAGAGATAGACACTGTAAAAGGCCTTTTCAGAATGATATTTATCTTGGTATTGTCGCTTAGTCACATTATAATACACTAATACATAAATATTTGTGATTTTTATATGACCCTGATAGTTGTTTTTCTATTTCAAACTTGGTATATGAATAGTTAAGACAAATTTAAGTGCATGAGTTAGTGACAGGTTTTAATTTAGTTCTTTAATAAAAATTGTATTTCTTACACATCATTTTTACACTTTCAAAAATATTCAGCTTAGTAAATATTTGACATATGTTTATTATGTTTTTCTTAAGGATCATAGGGTAACTAACAGAAGCACACTCGTGTAGTTTATGTGCTAATGTGAATGATTTTTGTAGGTGATTATGGTGATGATAATTCTGTTGTTACATTGTATTTTGTTTCCTCAGTTCTTGTATTTCCTGCTCCATTATTCCTGTTCTTTTCTTTCCTTTAAGAATACGACTTGATGAACTGAGAATGTTTCTAGAGAATGAGACGTGGGAGCTTTGCCCTGTTAAGTCAAATTTCAGCATCTTGCAGCTTCATGTAAGTTTTTCTCAAGAACAGAGAAATGTGTCTTCTAGTAACTACTTTTAGTTTTTTCTTTTAATAACAACTTCTTGAGCTCCTTCCTTGAAAGGGATTCCTAATGGCCATTTGATAAGAATTAACTGCTGATAGACTTAAGTCTACTTTACAACGTTGGTCTTACATACTTCAGTAAACACTTTTGACTAAAGAAAGTAACAATTACAATGAATTTTCTTTTGAATTCAAAAGGGAACCCACTGTTTTATATAAGTTTTTCAGAAAATGAGTCAGTTGTATTTTGGTACCATGTGATGAAAATGCTTTTTTATTTCAAATGTGGAGGCATTTTGAATTTCACTCAGATTAAGGATGCTTAATGTAAGTGTACATAATTAATACCATGATTGATCCATATTATTAAGTATAGAAGTATGTTTAAATAATCCTGTCAAATTCATAAGGAGTAATTTCATTCTCACGTCGGTTTTAGATCAAATAGAAAATGATAATCTATGTTTAATACTTAAAAAAATAGTATAGTTTTCCTTGTTTACTATTACATTCAATTTCTGTATTCAAAAAAGTGTTTTTTTGTTTTTCTGGCATAACAAATGGATATTGATATTCCACCATAAGAAACTTTTGTTTCCTTTAAAAAAATATTTTAAAGCCAAGCGGCAGTGGTGCATGCCTTTAATCCCAGCAGTCGGGAGGCAGAGCCAGGCGGATCTCTGCGAGTTTGAGGCCAGCCTGGTCTACAGAGTGAGATCTAGAACAGACACCAAAAACACACAGAGAAACCCTGTCTTGACGCATGCACGCACGCACGCGCACCATAAATAAATAAATAAATAAATAAATAAATAAATAAATAAATAAAATATTTTAAAATGTTTTCTGACACTTTTCTGACAATTTTGCAGGGTATTTAAGAAGATTATATGAATTTTATGTTTGATTTTATGTCTTATCTTCAGGGTCTCTCATTATGTATATTCAAATATATTAGCAATCACCCATTAAAGTTCTTTAAAAATTTCTGCTTACTAATGTGTTGAATAAAGGCTTCTGAACACACACACACACACACACACACACACACACACACACACACACACACAAATGCTTATTTATAGATATAAAATACTAGCAATTTTTTGAAGGCATGAATGGGCACTTAAGTTATAGCACGGTTACAGATTTGCTTGTATTGACAAAATGCTTCATAAATGAAAGGAACACTTATAAGAAATGCTAATTTTATTAGTTAGTTAGTTAGGTTCTTTGTAAAGAATGGTTGTGAAAAACTCTTTAACTGGTTTGATTGAAATACAATGTCGTAAATATTCCTGCATCAAAGATTGTGTTGTAGTCCGTGGCCTGAGTACATTGTGTTTGGTGGTTTTCTTCAGGTGGAATGGCTTCTAGAAGATAAAAAAAAAAAGTGGATATATTTAAAAAGTACTTTATTATCATTATGTTTTAATTTTATTCTATATACAGGTGCTTTGCCTTCGTGTATGCATGTATGTTGGTGTTCCACATGTGGTTATTATTGTGTTTTAATTTTATTCTATATACGGGTGCTTTGCCTTCATGTATGTCGGTGTACACATGTGGCAGCCGTAGGAGGCCACGGGCTCCCCTGGATCTGAGATTAAAGACAGTGGTTAGCTGTCATGTGGCTGCTGGGACTTGAACCTAGATCCTCTGAGAGATCAGCCAGTGCTCTCAATGCTGAGCCACTTCTCCCTGTATTTAATTTTAATGGGGAGATAGTCTTTATGTTCTGTAGTTTCATATCCAGTCCGAACATATTGCTTTCCTAACATGACAATAGTAAAGATACTAACAGCAGTGACGAGTATGTGCTCAAGGACAACAAAAGTAACATAAATTGTAATTGGCATCAATGAAATAACATTAAATTAACAGAATCTGTGACTTCTAAAATAGTTATGATTCCTTAACATTTAAATTTTTAAGCTTAACATTTTAGAGTATGTATTTAAATAATTTTATTGAATTTTTATTTAATAGGTTAATTAATAGATTGATGCTGCATATTTTAATGTGTACTTGGTATAATTGTAAGAGAACTTTTACTAGAAACATGTCATTTCTGACTAAGCAAGCATTATTTTTTTCAAAATGGTTGCCTTAAAAACCATTTAAAACTTATTATTCAAATGCATTCCTGTCGATTTGTAAAAAAAAATTATGTTATATTAAACACTTGTTTAGAATTATAAAAATAGTGTCATGATTTTCAAGCTTTGTATTGGATCTGATTTAACATGTAGTTGAAATTTATAAAGAAAGCTGGGGCTGAGACATGGTGTAATGATAGAGTGAACAAGTCAGTGTACTTTGTAGAAATTTAAGGAACTTTTTAATACTGCCCTTGGGCCTTTTAAGATTAATACTGAGTACTGAGTATGACAGACATTTAAATTTGGGATTAATATTGTTAGGTGTAGAAAAATGTTTATTTTGCGGTAAGTTGTCAAGTCAAGAGCTTTGTAATTCAGATGAACTTTAGAGATTATTTGAATCTTTTCTCCAGTTAGCTGTAGCCTTGAACTTGGCCCTCAGTCTTTCCAGACTGCCTCAGTTTGCTCATCTTTGTGATGTGGAAGTTGGATCAGGTATTACATCTTTTTAGCTCTGTCATTTTTTATTTCTCCAGTCTGGATTGGTCCTCCCATTTTAAAGATGAGGAAATGGACTCAAAGAGAAGGCAGGTGGCATTCATAATGGCCTGAATATAGCAGTCTAGGAGCAGAAGACACATCTGGCCAAATGAATGTTTGTGCTCTTGGCTTCTTGGTCTGTAAAGGAAAGTAAATGATAGTTACAGGTACCAACATGAAAAGATAGATATGTGCTTGATCCTCTTGCTGTGGTGGCAAGAATGTCTTACATGGTGCAAGCATGAGTCAGCAGTGTCTTAGCAGTTGCTCCTTTGAAGGATATTGTGGGTTAAAAAGTATGCTGCCCGGACTTCTGTGGCTCAGTCATTCAAATTTCTTGTCATTTCAGAATGTGTCTGTAACTTTCCTTCATGGAAGGCCGGAGTTGCTTGACCAGGCCACTCTGACTTAAGTGGCACTCTTGTCTTTTAGAATGGTTACGTGTTTCCAAGATTGTGATCTCAGACGACTTGTAAGATGTAAAGATGAGTAACTTGAAGATCATGTTTTTCCCCCTGTTCTAACTCTACATTTACATTAAGGGGATAAGTTTGTATGCTTAGATTTTATTATTTTTCTAACAGCTATTTCATCCTTTCTCAATGTGTAGGAATTTAAATTCCTGGAACAGTCTCGCTCCCCATCAGTTTCACCTAGTAAGCAACCATTGGCAACTTCTTCAAAACCTGTGACTTTGTTTGAGCAGTATTGTAGTGGTGGGAATCCATTTGAAATTCAAGCCAACCACAAAGATGAAGAAACAGAAGATGTCTTGGCTTCTAATGGGGTATGTGATGTTTTTAAAATGCTTTGTGAAACAGAAGTGAGTTTTCTTTTTAAAAGTGTTGGGCAGTGAAATGCTAACTTGCTGGATTGCTCATCTGTTGACTACTGCTCATATTCTTGCCGTATAATGTGTCCCTACAGAATGCCTTGCCTTGTGTAGATAATGACTACACTGTGCTTATTCACAATGGTGGCCTGAACTATAAATTTGTTCTTGTTGGCTTGATATTCTTATCAGTGTATTTACCTAGTCATGGTATAAGTCTTCTCATTGAAATATTTTGGTAGCTTACACAGAGAGATGACTGAGGGACTGATGTACCTATACTTCTGTCATGACTCCTTTCTGAGTAACCAAGTTGGTATTTTATTCCATGTCTTTTTTATCTGAGAGTAAGATTGTCTTAATCAGTTTTCTATTGCTGTGAAGAGACACCATGACCAGAACAACTCTTATAAAGGAAGCTTTAATTGGGCTGGATTACACTTTCAGAGGTTTAGTCCATTGTCCTCATGGTGGGAAGCATGGTGGTACACAGGCAGATATGGTGCTGGAGAAGTTCCTAGAGTTCTACACCTAGATCTACAGGCAGCAGAAAAAGAGAGACACTGGGCTTGGCATGGGCTTTTGAAACTACAAAGCCCACCCACAGTGACAGGCTTTGTCCAACAAGTCCACACTTCCTAAAACCTCTCAAATAGTGCCATTCCCGGCTGAAAGACATTTAAGGAATTGCTCAACATCCCCAATCATCAGGGAAATGTAACTAGAGGTTTCCTGCCTTGCCCACAGTCAGGACAAATCTTTGTCACTAGCCAGTCCCACAGCCACTCAGACCCAACCAAGTAAACACAGAGACTTATATTGCATACAAACTGTATGGCCGTGGCAGGCTTCTTGCTAACTGTTCTTATAGCTTAAATTAATCCATTTCCATAAATCTATACCTTGCCATGTGGCTCGTGGCTTACCGGCATCTTCACATGCTGCTTGTCATGGCAGTGGCTGGCAGTGACTCCTTCTGCCTTCCTGTTCTTTCTTTTCTCCTCTCTGTTAGTCCCACCTATACTTCCTGCCTAGCCACTGGCCAATCAGTGTTTTATTTATTGACCAATCAGAGCATTTGACATACAGACCATCCCACAACAGGGAAATGCAAATCAAAATGACTCTGAGATACCACCTTACACCTGTCAGAGTGGCTAAGATCAAAAACACTGAAGACAGCTTATGCTGGAGAGGATGTGGAGCTAGGGGAACTCTCCTCCACTGCTGGTGGGAATGTAAGCTTGTACAGCCACTTTGGAAATCAATATAGTACTTTCTTAGAAAATTGGGAATCAGTCTCCCCCAAGACCCAGCTCTACCACTTTTGGGGGCATATACCCAAGGAATGCTCAATCATACCACAAGGGCACATGCTCAGCTATGTTCATAGCAGCATTATTTGTAATAGCCAGAACCTGGAAACAACCTAGATGCCCCTCAATTGAAGAATGGATAAATAAAATGTGGTACATATACACAATGGAGTACTACTCAGCAGAGTAAAACAATGACATCATGAGGTTTGCAGGCAAATGCATGGATCTAGAAAAAATCATCCTGAGTGAGGTAACCCAGACTCAGAAAGACAAACATGGTATGTACTCACTCATAGGTAGATACTAGATGTAAAACAAAGAATGACTAGACTGCTACTCACAACTCTAGGGAGGCTACCTTGAAAAGAGGACCCCAAGAAAGGGATCACCCAACGACAGAAATGGATGAGATCTTTATAAGCAAACTGGACATGAAGGGGGGTAATGAAGGGCAAGGGTCGAGGGAAAGAGAGCTTAGGGGAGTGGGATATCCCAGCTGGATCAAAAACAGAGAGGGAGAACAAGGAAAAAGAGACCATGATAAATGAAGACCCCATGGGAAGAAACAAAGTGCTAGAGAGGTCCCCAGAAATCCACAAAGATACCTCCACAGTAGACTACTGGCAATGGTTGAGAGGAAGCCTGAACTGACCTACTCTGGTGATCAGATGGCCAAACACCCTAACTGTCGTGGTAGAACTCTCATCCAGTGACTGATGGAAGTGGATGCAGAGATCCATGGCCAGGCCCCAGGTGGAGCTCCAGGAGTCTAATCGGTGAGGAAGAGTTGGGATTGTGTGAGGGAGAATTGTTGAGGCCAAGGTTGGAAAAAGCACAGGGACAAAGAGCCAAATGAATGGAAACACATGAACTATGAACCAATAGCTGAGGAGCCCCCAACTGGATCAGGCCCTCTGGATAAGTGAGACAGTTGATTGGCTTGAACTGTTTGGGAGGCCCTCAGGCAGTGGGACCCCGACCTGTCCTTAGTACATGAGCTGGCTATTTGGAACCTGGGGCCTATGCGGGGACACTTTGCTCAGCCTGGGTGAAGGGAGGAGGGGACTGGACCTGCCTGGACTGAAACTACCAGGCTGAGCTGAATCCCCAGGGGAGTCCTTGCCCTGGAGGAAGTGGGAATGGGGGAGGGGGGGCAGGAGGAGGGAAGATAGGGGAATCCATGGCTGATATGTAAAATTAAATTATAAAATAAAATTAAAAAAGATCAAGGTCACCCTCGTACATGAGGAGTTCAAAAGTTTGGGGCCAGCCTACATAAGACATTATCCCAAAGTTAAAAAAAAAAAAAAGTGCCATTCCCTGATAACTAAGCATTCAAATATATTGGACCATTTATATTCAAACCACCACAGAATTACGACCTAGTTGCCTGACAAGGGTTTTAGCAGTTAGGATTCCAAAGTGTGATCTTTTAGCAATCCTTTGAGCAGCTTGAAATAATGTTCAGTATAGGAATTGCTTAGCTGGTAGGACGGGTTTAGATGCAGTAACATCACACCAGTTTGTTAGCTGTGTGGGCCTTGACTACTTACTTTACATTTGTGCCTCCTGGTCTGTCCATATTTGTAGTAGAGAGCAGTTCCTGTCTCACAGTCTTCTGTAGCCTGCTTTCAAAATCATGTCATTTGACCCAGGATATTACTTGGTTTGTCCTTTTGTTCTCTGTAATTTCCAGAGGAACCCTCTATGATTTTTAATTTTATACTTGATGAAACCAAATGTGAATTGTTTATGTCTGAGAAGATCTATTTTTAGTTTTCTATTTTAGTTTTGAAACCTATTTGGGGCAGATTTTTGAGACAGGGTTTCTCTCTGACTCCGACTGACCTGGAGCTCACTCTGTAGACCAGGCTAGTCTTGAAATCACAGAGATCGACCTGCCTCTGCCTCCTGAGCAGAATTTTTGTCTGTATGTTGATAGGATCACCTTATATCTAAATACAGGGAAATGTCATGATTTTTTTAAAAACAATTTGTAGTGTAGAATCTCATCTTTCCAGATACAATCTAAGTTCTTGGGACTCTGGTTCATATCTGAATAAGGCCTGACATTATAACCCAGGAACAGATTATCCAAAAGTAATTGAATTAGGGGCACAAACTTCTGTCCATGTTTTTATCATGTTGGTCTCCTCAGCTATATATAGGAGGTTAAGACTTAACTATGTATGTGGTTAAGCTCTATATGGAGTTTTTAGGATTCAAGAGATCGATTTACTGAGAGAACTTGGCACAGTACATGGTCAAAGCTGCAAGGAATGCTCGCCAGTAGTTAGTCACTGCATGTCTGACACTGATGATGACGATGGTGTGTTACCACGGTTTCCCTGCTGTATTGGTCCATAGTGCCATAAGGACAAGGAAGATGTCAGGAAGGAATCCTCATCTCAGCAGTGAGCCTCCTAAGAGGCCTCTTGCTGCTAAGTGTTACCTTCTCAGCTCTCCATGCAGCTGAACATCCTCATAGTGAGATGATCAGTTGTATGCTGAGTGTATTTGTGAAGCTGAAGTAGTGGTGCTAGGGCTAGAATTGGATCCTCAACCTTCTAAAGAGCTCACAACTTGAAAGCAAATATTACAAAACCATCAGAAGATAGTTTTAAGTCTAAAATACATACATTCTTCCTTCTTTGAGGTCCAGTGGGGTATTAGTTGTGGCTGTGAATATTTGGTTTAAGTTTTCTTTTACAAATAAGCAACACAAATGATATTTTTGTTTTCTTTTACTTTTGAGCTGGTTAAAGTAAGATGAAAAAGGAAAATGGGAGGAGAATTTGATTCTTCATGGTGAAATTAAAACTACATTAAGACTTTTCCTTTAGCCGTTTCTTTAAACTTGCACACGTTCTTGTGTTGAGAGACTGCAGTAAAGTGATCCTGTGTGCCATTGTTGCATATGCCACTGTGTTCTCTTCAGTATGAGTCTGATGAGCAGGAGAAGAGCGCCTATCAGGAGTATGACAGCGACAGTGATGTTCCTGAAGAGCTGAAGCGGGATTATGTGGATGAGCAGACAGGCGATGTGCCCGTGAAGAGGTGACTGATGGGGACTGGGTGGTTCTTACGTTCCTTTGAAGGTTAAGAGAGAACAAAAATTAAAATTTTAAGTGGTTACTGATAATGCGGCAATTCATGTACCTTAAAAATATGATTTCTGAAAGACTTGAGTAGGTAGGTTTCCCCCAATAACGGTGAAATTTCAGGAAAAAGAATAAAATACTTATATGAAAAACTCAAGTTAAGCAAAGCCTAACTTGGTGTTCCACAAATCAGTTTACTTGATGGAATTTGACTGTTACTGGCTCAGAAAGTATTAGTTGATCCTACTTTGCTAAACATGCTTAAATGTTTTCTTTTGATTTATACAGTATATTTAACATTATAAAAATTACTCTGAAATTTGCTCATTCAGTCAATGGTTTTGTCCCACAGAACACTTTCCTTCACAGATACCAACCTGTTTTTCTTTTTTTTGTACATTGATTGCACAGAGCAATGTCTTATGATATCTTTGTGCATATGTGTCATTGCCATTGATTTTTGCAGCAATATTCTAATTTCTTTTTAAAGTTTTTATTTATTTTATTGAATTTAATATATGAGTACTACATTTACATCATTTCCAGCTCATCTTCTTCCCCTTCCAAGTCTTCTCATGTTTCTCTTCACTCCTTCTCAAATTCATGAAGTCTTTTTTAAGTATTTTTGTTACACACATCCATCATACACACATGCATACAATATAGTCTGCTCAGTCCATTTTATGTTGATCGTTGATATATGGCTTTAGGGCCGACCATTTGGGATTACATAACCTCTAAGGGGCTTGTCGCTGAGACAGACTGATTTCACTCTCTTAGCAGCCAATAATTGCCTGTAGCTCTTTGTCTAGCACTGGGGTCTCATAAAATTCTCTCCATCCATGTGCTTGTTTCTCTATGAGAATTAGAGAATCACGCTGGTGGGATGGCTTAGTGGGCGAAGGCATCTGTCGCCAGGTGTGAGGACCCGAGTCTGAGCCCCAGCTTTACATGATAGGAAAGGACCTGTTCCTGTCATTGCCCTGTGACCTCCACACATGCACCGCGGCACCCACGCCACTGCCACCCCAACAAATAAATGTCATTAACAGAATAAGAAATATTACCACTCTATCATCTCATGAAAATATTGAGCCTAATCAAAGAGCTTTCAGTTTAGAGATCAATCATTTTTGCACTGATCTTGTAAATACAGTGTCTCCTCTACTTTTCCAGTCTTTTGGAGTCTGTATTTGATTTTGTTAAGGTTCCCTGCTAGGATTAGGTTTTGCTTTATGATAACCTCTACTCTTCAAAACTATGATAATTTTATTAAGAATTTTTGTCACCTCTATCCTTTTCAGTGGACCTGGTGTTTTTATGCTGAAGTGAGTTAATGTCAGATATTTTTAATTAATAGCACACATATATTTAAATGATAGATGTAAGTATACTTTACACTTAGTTAATAATTGATTAACTTGGAACCTTGACTGAGATAATTCTTCAGTTGTAAGCAGTCCATATAGTTGTAAATATATTGATTGGGAAGGTTTGGTTTTATTGGGTTTTGCATATTTAAAACATTAACAGATCTTAGAGCTGAACAGGATGATTTTGTTGAATTTATTATTGGATATGTTTAGGAAATATTTTGGCCAAAGGGAAAGCTCTGTTTTAGTTGAAATTGACATGTAAGGTAGTGTCTGCTGCTCATGGATGTGGATTTTCATTTTTGCTGGAGTTGCTTTAGCTCCTTGTCTCCAGACTTTCTCACCTTTAAACTGTTTCTAGCTGTGCATTTAGAGTTTTTTCTTAGATATAAATTTGATTCACTTCCATGGTGTTTTTTCTGGTTTATATTTTATTGGCTCACCTTTGCATTTAGAGAACCCCTGTACTCCTCAGGCTTGATGCTTTTGGTGGCCTGGTCTCTGCTTGCCTCTTCCCTGGCACTTGCCTTTGCCCATGTATTGTACATGGCAGCATGGTGAAGTTCTGGTCAACTCTGTTTTCTCTACCTGTTACATAACCACACCCTTTCAAAGTATTTTTACTAATTTCTGAGAATTTCATTCATTTTGATTATATTCATCTTTCCCTATGACCTCATACCCTTTAAAAAGTGGCCTTACCATATAATTTCTGCTTTGCTTTTGAAAATACTGTCACCCATTAACCTCATACTCAGTCATCATATCTTCCTTTAATTCCAATTCCATAGAGGATGTTTTTTTTTTCTCATAAGTTTCTGAAATCCATAGATTTGATACATTTATGCCTAGGCGTATAACTTTGATAGAAAAACCTGTGTTTCAGAAATGATGCAGGTTTTAGAATGATTGCCATTCCCATACACCAGGCTTAGTCACAGCTCCTTTACTGGCTCAGCCTTACATCGGACATACAATAAAAGCAGCCCATCTGCCTAAGGCACATCACAAAAACAACTGTAATCCTCTAGATGAACCCCAGGACTCAGAACTTGAAAGCACTCACTTCATCGGGGATCCTAAGGAGTTAAAAACATAACAAACAACTCAAGGAATTTAAAAGAGAACAGTAAATGACTGAGTGGTATAGGCAGACTTTTCTGTCCCTCTAGCCAGCTCCCAAGTAACCACACTTAGTATTAATTATAAATGCTCGGCTGATAGCTTAGACTTGTTACTAACTAGCTCTCACAACTTAAATTAACCCATATTTCTCATCTAAGTTCTACCACATGGCTCATGTCTTGTTACCTCATTTTCTATACATCCTACTTCCTCTGCATCTGGCTTGGAACTCCTCAGACTGTGCCCTTCTTCCCAGTGTCCTGCTAGCCTGGCTCTCCTGCCCAATCTCTTCCTGCCCAGCTATAGGCCAGTCAGCTCTTTACTAACCAATGCGAGTAATACATATTCACAGTGTACAAAGATTGTTCCACAGCAGAGTGGTGTCCAAAAAAAAAAACACAGACGAAAGTGGAATAAAATAGCAGACTATTTGGAATTTGAAAACTGAATTCAGTAAAGAAATACAAATGTTGACAGGTACTTAAGGTGGAGTCTTCAGAATGCCTAGAATCAAAGAAATACATTTCTAGAACTTCATCACTTTGTTTATTACTTCTCCTCCCTCTGGGCTGTGAGTTCACCTGTGTGTAGGATTTCAGTAACTAATTTGTGAGTAGGAGCTAGACAAAAAGCAGAGTAACTGGCTGGTTTATTAGTCTGCAATCTAAAGGCTTTTCTCCCTTGTTTTCCATATGAAGTGTTTCACGAGAGACCCTTAAGAGCAGGAAGAAATCAGATTACAGTCTAAATAAAGTGAACGCGCCCATCTTAACAAACACAACATTGAATGTAATAAGACTTGTTGGTGAGTAGCTGTACCTTTCTATTTTTAAAAGTTACCTCAGTTACGTTAGTTTGCTTTAGTTACCGAAATAGTTTTACTTAAGTTTCTTTGGATGATTACTTAGTGTCTGCTGCAGGGAAAGACTTAAGAGTCTTCCATGTCAGTGCTTGTTACCTTGTGAGTGCTCACACAGTCATCCACAAATGTCACTGTCCGTTCGCTTCTTCAGTTAGCGACTTTTTCAGTTATTGTATCTTCTAATTTTTCTGAAGCATTCCAGTTGATTGAGTTAGAGGTCTGTGTACAAGGTGATAGTGCCAGTTTCACAGCACCATATTTTTCAGTTTAATTGCCTCATAGAGCTTCCCAGCCTTCCTGTCAGATAAGCAGAGTGAATAGTGATTGCCTGCTCTTCTCAGACAGGGGGTTTCACAGAGGAAACATCCCAGTTGCAGGATGTGTCTCGTTACAGATGAGACCTTTAGATGATCTCATCGAAGGCAAACAGGAACAAATGCCATCCTAAACATACAGCTCCAAGGGGGATATCGATTTTTAATGTCGGTATATCAACATCTTGCATTCTTTCAGCCTTTATATTTCACAAATAGGTCCATACATTTGACAGATAAGTTAGGAGAGTTTCTCTCACAGGCTGTCTACACCAATCAGGGATTTTAGCAGGTGGCTGCAGGATCTCTGTGTTCTATTTGTAAAGATGCCATTTATCTACTGCCTTGTTTGAGTGACTTCAGTTCTGATGAAATGCTCTGTGTTATTTAAGATAATTTCTAAATATCATCAATGAATATGATAAAATGTGCAAAATGCTTTAGTCCTATGTTCTTTAGAGAAAAATATGCAAAAGTCATATTGAAATAAGAAGAAAAGGTATACATTTTCAAGCCCCAGAAAAAAAAGACAGATTCTAAAAAGCCATTCTGTGGCTAATTATTGTCAAGAGAATTAGCTTTTCTTCTTTTATCCAGGAGAAGTAGCAGAATTGGCATGAATAACTCTTTAGAATTTGCAGAACCAGAATTGGAAGGGTGCTGAGAGGTCATCTGGTATAAGTCCCCCCAAATGAGATTTTCTTTCAGTGGTTGTCCATAATATGTGATGCCTGTCAAGCTTTTGTTTGATGACTCAGAGTCGCTCGAAGCTAATCACAAGGCTACTTATTCTACTCTTAGACTGATCTATTGCTAAAAGTCCCTTCCCTGTGCTGAATCAGATTCTTTTCCTGGTTCTATTTGTTAGAATTGGTCTGACTCAAGGAGCCTTTTTTGTGCTCGAGTTTTTGCACTGTCACTTCTCAAATATGTGAAGGTAGTCTTTTGTCTGTACTTCCTGCTGCCTTCCACCCCCGGCCTTCACACTCACTCCTGTGCTCTTTATGATAGGTCCTCTAAACCTGCCAGGAGCCTTGTCGTCTTTCTTAACTTCCTGGGACTTAGAAGTTTTTTTATGTATTGCGTACACTGCTTGAGATAGTTTGTCTGGTTTTGCTGAATGTGTTAAATTAGAAGCAGCTGTGCCGTATCAGCTTTAGCCACAGGAAGTGTTTGGGGCAGTGCTGTGGCCAAGAGATGTGGATAATATCCTGATAGGGAATGCGGAAACAATGAAAGTAATGCTGCTGGCCACATAGAAAGGGTCTTTTTTTTTTTTTAAACCTTACCCAGTTCAAGTGACTAGAGGAGTCATTGCATCTTAGTCTGAATATTTTATTACATTAAAACAAAGTGAGCAAGGATGCTGTCATGTTTCCTTCTGTTAAATCCAAGCATCAGACACAGCTCTTCCCTTTTTGGTTGATGTAGGAATTTGAAGGTGTGCATTCTCCTGTGTCTATTAGAAATCATTCCTATCTTACTGTCCCACCCCCATCTCCCCTCTGTGGACTTGGCTGTCTCCCTGCGGGTGCCTTTCTCATTAGTTTGTGAATACACATAGAGTAGAGTTTGAGGAGAGCCACTCAAGGCAAGGGCAGGAGGTGGGGGTGAGAGGCTGGAGGTGGGGAGGGGGGCTGGGAGGTCGGGAGGTGAGGGGTGTCTCTAACTGCTGAATGATTGAAGACTGAATAGCAAAGGTAGTGCTTCTCCTTGTGTAAATAAGAGAAAAAAGTTAGTGGGGCTCCCCATTTCAGAGGCTGGGGAGGCTTCCCACTGATAGGGAGGAGTGATGGCCGGATGTGCCATGTGAGCAGAAAGGCTTGCCTGTGTTCCTGTGAGAAGCTCTTAGAGAGCCTGTCTGTCTGTCTGTCTGTCTCACCAGGGCTTTGGCACTCAAGGGTTTGCTCCTTGAGGCATCTTTCACTTGAACGTGGTTAATAGGTTCAAAAGACAGGAGAAACGTTGGCAGAGGCCGTACTTCTAACATTTATAGAGCTTACAACAACAAATACACACTCAAACCTCTGCACTTAAAATGAAAGCAAATTGGTCTTAGGGATAGTGCGGCCGAGTGTGGCTGTGGTGTGGCTAGTGTGGCCTGCATACGATGGAAGAGACCCATTCCTTCATTGGCACATTTGTTTTTCACTGCCATTGTTATTTTATTATTTATTTTACTACTGAGGATTTTAATTTGAAAGATAATGTATAGAAGAGTTTTAAAATAAAATGCCTCCAAGTTTAAACAAAACCCTTAAAGTCCAGATCCCCTTCTTTGGAGAAAGCACCCAACTTTCTCCTGTTTTCTACTAGAAGTGCTCATGTGCTTTTCCAAGTGTGTATAGTATACACCTCCTTATTTGGTTGATTTTACTTTGGTTTCAAGACTTCCATCACACTGTGCATACTATTCTTTATCATGCCCTTTCCCCATTTCATATTCCATGAGGTTTCATTGACAGTATCTTGGTATGGTATATTGCAATGTGTTCCATTCTCTCTTCTACATTCTCTCCTGACGTGTAGATGTGTGTAACTTCACTTACCACTCTCTATCTTTGAACATTTGTTGTTTCGTTTGACATGACATGACATGACAAACCGTGGCACGACAAGTATTCTGGAAGAAATAATTTTGCTCATGTGAAAATACAACTTTAGGACAAACTGGATTAAAGAGTGTACACCTTGTCAGCTTGATAGTCATTCTCAGTTTGACTGCAGAAGTTCTATTCGTTTGCCCTTCTGCCAGCAATCTGGGAGGACTGGTTTCACAGTCTCACTAACACTGTTCATCGCATAGATTGAGATGTCGGTCCAATATGCTAAGTGACATCTCATTCAAATATGAATTTAAGAATGATTGAGTTCAAGCATCTTTTCATATGTTAAACTACATTTCTATTTATTTTTGAACTCTTGTTTATATCTCTTACCTACTTTTCTATAATAAGGAAGTTATGTTTTAATCTTTTTACTCTTCTTTTGAGCATCTCTGCTTTGTTTCAGGCAATTTGCTCTCTACTGGATATAAGAGTCATGGAAAGGACTTAGTCCTTGCACTTAATGAGACCAACATAGGAAATAACACACCAAAGAGAAAACTTAGGCTATTTTATCAGCATAAATAAGCAGAGAAGAGACAGGGAGAAAGAATGATTAATTTTCCCCCTTTTATTTAATGATTAAATGGGTTATTGGGAATGGGGCTGACATCCTAGTGGACTTTGAAAGTTGAATATATTCTCATAGATGAGGAAATTGATAAAGCCATTCTAAATAGAAAGAACAATGTGTGCAACACATGGAATGTTTAGAGCGCACTGTGGTTCAGCTGGTAGGCATGTGTCAAGCTTGTTGGGTGGGGGTGGGAAATAAGATCAGGAAAATGTGGCCAAAAGGTAGGTAGGAGCTACTGAAAAAGACCCCATGGTGGAGACATAAGCTCATTTTAAAATTAGAAAGCAGTATTTTCATACATGGTGTGTAAGGAAAAATGTATGCACTCTTTAGACTGTATACAATATTAACATTAATACTGCTATTTCATACATGTTATTATAATATATAAATTTGCTTTAAAAACAGCTTTAGATTATTTCACTTTTGTAGATCTCCAGTGTCTATAGAACCTTAATGTTTAAAATTTTGACTATTAGGGAAGCTCTTTCCCAATGGTCATTACCCGAGTGCCAGGAATTCCCTCCACCCTGGGTGCTTCCTTTACCCTCTGCATTCCCTTTCCCACATAGGAGGTGTGGATATTGATTGAGGAGAGCCTGTTTCCCTGGCTGTGTCGTTCTGGAGGTAGCCACATTCTTCTCTGTGTCTTCTATTGATGAGTTGGCCAAGGCAGACTGCTATGTCTCTTAATTCTAGGTTCTGTCCATGCTTACATTTGGTTTCTTCTCTGTCCTTCTGTATCTTTTCCCTAGGCCTGGAGTTGTGAAGAAGGGTTGAAGTGTTTCTGTGAAGCTTTTCCCTGTCTTTAGATTGGACTGGGTTTCCATTAGGCAGCATCCCATGCTCCTTTCTAATGCATTCATCATAATTATAATTTTCTTAAAGTAACACCAACAGCTGAGATTCTAACCTGTGTATCATCTGAGAATGTTTGATGTCTTGGAATTCTTTGTAATTACCTTTTTAAACATCTGGAACTCAGAGACCTTGTGGGATGTGTGAGGTAGGTGGGAGAATCCAGGCTGTCCTTTCCTAAAGCCAATAAGTTCTTAATTTCCATGCTTCTCAACCAGAGGGGAAATCATGGATACTAATTCCCATTTCTGGACAGAGTTAAGTTATTCCCAGACTAGAAAAGAGATCATATAGCTTGGAAGAAGACATATGACTTTCCCATAGTGCATGGCATTCACAGCCTCTCCTGACCATCTGGGTTGTGTTAGCTAACTGTTCAGTGGATATCAGATGCAATGGCCACTCTTTCTAAAGCTGGCGTGCTGACTTCAGGGCCATGCCTTCTGCATCTGTCAAGGTAGTAAATCTCATAGGAGCACCCTGAATACTGTGGCTCCTGAGAAAAAGCAGGAGACACCCCGAAGCTCCCTGACAGCAGTACAGAGGTAGACTCTTGTTCTGTTGATCTTGTCATTTCTCAGAAAAGGAATGTGAGCACTAAATATTTTGCATTCCTGTTGGTCTGACAATGTCTTTGTTGTGCTCTTTCCTTTGAGTGACAGTTCATCTGTGAACAGAACTCTCCATGAAAAGTCTGTTTTCTCTGGAACTTTGTGAGTGTTCCCCTTGTCCCCGTGTAGACACCTCCTGTTTCCCACTGCTGCACTGGTGCCTAGTCTCTTGAATTGGCCCTGCACTCTCAATTCCCCTTAAATCCTCTCCCATATTCTTGTCACTTTCCAGGACCTTTTAGGAGACTTCTGTTGTCCATTCCATTTGTTTGCTTGTTGGTTTTTAAAATTCTATTTCTAGTCCCTGAGAGTCCTTCCATATTCACCCTGCTTTTCTCCGTCCTCTCCATGACTACTCTCCTGTTTTCTGTCACCGGCTTCTCTGTAATGTCAGTCCCTTGGTGGCGTTTGATTATCTACTCATGTCTAAGGTCAAGGTCTAGACAGCTGTCATGGGAATCTTCCCAGGAATTTGAACTGGTTTGGTCTAGTTGCTGCCTCTCAGTGAAATCTGTGCTTAGAAGCATTTATTCTACAGAATAAAGTGGCCTCAGCCAGCTTCCTGGCAACCTTTGCTTTATGGGAACAGAGCCCTGGAATCCCAAGGTAAGGTAGATTGTAATCTGGTGCCTGTACCCATTTCATAAGCCTTGGCTTGCTTAATAAGTTCAGTTGCTCAGCTGGTCGTTTGTCTTGTTTGAGTTTAGAGAACTTTATTATAGATTCCTAAATGAGAGCCTAAGAGGGAGAAAGAGAGCCATGATGTTTGGGTTAGTCACGGAGGTCATTCACACGGCAGAGGAGCAGCCACGTGGAGGGCAAAGGCACTTTAGAGCAATGGTAAAAACATCAAAAAGATCAAAGAAAGCATACTCAGGCTCTGGCCAGCACCCAACAGGAAAACTGGAGAGAAGAAAAGGAAAAGTTACCTGTCTGTAGGCAGGGTGTTCATTTAGGGGGAGACAAGGAAACAGCTCTCTTTGTCTTTGCTGACCAGGGAACGAAAAACATCCATGGAACTGGTGCTTTGGGGGACCCTATCACCAAGTCTGCTTGTCCAGGTTCTAGCCCCCCGTTCTCATCAGTCTCCCCTCTGAAGAGTCCCTAACTGACATTTAGGCACTGTGGTCCATCTGTTTTGTTTCAAGCTCAGTGGGGTTGTCAGATGTGGCTTTTGGGGTACCCCTCAAATGGGGCTGTTTAGGTAACTCTGAAAGTGAACCATTAGTCCCATTTGTCTAATGAGCTGGTGTAAGGAACAAAGGAAGTTGTTGGCTGGCCTGGATGAGGGGATGTAAAGGCAAGAGGGGATTTCGGAGAACTGAAGCTGGAGCCCTTTGCGCAGAGGAAAGTATTCATTGTACTAGGGGTAGGCATGGGTTAATGCAGTGGCTTACCATTATAAGACCATTATAAGACTGAGGCAGAGAACCAGGAGATGCCAGACTTCTCAGATGTTTTAATTAAAGTCTGTTAGGATCTTTGGATGGGCTCGTAAGACATCTGTCTATCCATTGGGTTCATTCTCAGGGTATTTTTTCCTGAGGTTACACTAGTCTGAGAGTAATAATCTACTTTCAGGAGCTTATTGGTCAAGTGGCTAGAATCGCAGTGTGAGGTCTCTCTCAAATGGCATGAAGGGGATGGGGTGTGGGGGAGATTTACCCACCATTTGAGTTTTAGGTTAAAACACCAGAGGACATGTCTCTTGACTTCAAGTGGTATGTAGATACCACAGTGTTGGAATTGAGCCAAGGAAGTGATACCCTATGTCTGGACAGCATTTTCCTTATCAAAAAGAGATTCACTAGTGAATGTGAATTTAAGCCTCTGTCTACAGAGTACATTCCCTTTGGTTTTTAAAGATCATATCAATCTTTTTAATCCTTGGTTTTACTTTCCTGTTGGGAATTTAAAACCATGTAATGTATGCGGTCAAAATTAACATTTCTCTTTTTTTTTTCTCTTTCTTTTTGCCTACCTGCCTGCCTGCCTCCCTTCCTCCCTTCCTTTCCTGTCAAAGCCATTTAAGGGTTTGATTTTCAGGGACCTCTTGGGCTTAGGAAGAACCCTGGTTCCTCTCGCCCTTTTGTTTGGAAACAATGGGTTTGAAGCCCATTGTTTCAGCTACTGAGAATGTCACCTGCTATTTAATTTTTTGTTTTGTTTTTAAGAAAGAAATCCTAAGGACATTGGTTTTGTAAGCTTGGCAGTCATTCCTCCAACTGCTGATGGGAGGACATTGGGGGTGGGGAATGAGACCAGTGCCTGGTGTCTCCCATGGATCTCTTTCATCACTCTCAGCCTGTCTGTCCCTCCCCTGCTGTGCTAGCTTGACTCTGAAGTTGCTGCCTGGCTGGGAACCTTCCACCTTCCCAGAGGCGCCTTTAATGACTTTTTGGCATCTTAATGTTTTCCATCAACCTGTTTCTATCATTTTTATTTTTAAGATGCATTTTGATTATCTTAAATAATGTGTGTGTGTGTGTGTGTGTGTGTGTGTGTGTGTGTGCGCGCGCGCGCGCGCGCGCGCGCATGCTCATACTCTTGCTTGTGCAAGTGCCTGCAGAGGCTGCTGGATCCCCCTGGGGCTAGATTTATAGGGCTGTGACTCTCCTAACATGTATTCTTGGAACTGAACTCTGGCACTTTACAAGAGCAGTACTTTTAACCAATAAACCATTGACCCAGCTCTGTCCATCCATCATCTTTTTTTTCTAGAACAGGAATTGGCAAACTCTTACATATGGACCACATTCATTTTGTAAATAAAGTTTTATTAGAATACAGGCATACTCATTTGTTTACACATTGCCAACTGTGGCTGGCCCCTATTGTTTTATAGTAGCAGAATTAAGCAGATTTAAAAAAAGACCAGTGGCACAGTACATTTGCCATAAAGACTGTGTGGTGTGCAAAGGTGAAATTACCTACAACTTGGTCCTTTGTGGCAAAGATTTACCAACCCATTCTGATATTTTGAGACTTTTCTTCTCCCCCACCCCTCATCTCTCTGTGTGTATGTCTGTCTGTCTCTCTTTTCTTTCTTCAAACCTACCTTTCTTTTCCTTCCTACTTGTTTCTCTTCATAGACATGGGCTTAATTCATTGTAGTCTTTAATTTCGTTAGCTCCGAGGATATATGCCAGCCTCCCCAGAACCCAAAGACTGTGGGCCTGCTCTGCCCCCTTGCATTGGAAAGACATTTCTCCCTGTTATGTACTGTAATACTCTGGGGGCCTCTGATCCGTGCTGTCTTTCACCTGCAGGCTTTTGAGGTGTGAGAGCTGGGACTCTGTGTAGTTCTTCATACTTTAACACAAGGCCAAATGCATTGTTGTATTCCAAAAGGGCTTATTGATTCATGCTTTTTTGCTTTTTTAGTATTGAAGAAAAAATGGTTTTGCTTTTTTAGGCATATATTTTAAATTGCTTTTACCCACTGAGAAATTATCTATGTGTCTTAGGATTATATGAGCAATGGTTCATATTAGTAGAGATGAAGAGAGGATGTGTAGGAGCGCTGATTTTCTAATTAACCACCTATTATTTTCTTTAAATGACTGGAGTAATAGGCTATTTTTATACTTTTCCTTTCTGGGGTCATGCTACTTTACCTGTTACCAAGATGCTGCTTAGAAAATTGTGTGTTTGTAGCTGAGTAGATGCTGGCAGAGTGACCTTGAAATGTTCAAGGAGCAAATCATTCAGGTATTTTTCAAATGTGACTTTTAGGGAAAGGTCTGGATGTATGAAATGATTGCGAAAGTTATTTTTAAACAAAAGAGTTGCAAACAGTCACATGAATAGATTGATTGATGATTGATGGGTTTTATTTCACTTTGATATATTTGCATTTATTTTCTTCCTCACCATCTGACTCTTAGAATTTTCTGTCATAAAAGTTAAGATAATATACTCTCACTTTGAAGAAATGGCATAGATAGCAGACATTTTCTTTTCCTCTACTGCAGTTAATGTATGTTTTTTTGTTTTTGTTTTTTAATCTTGTTATCTTTAATAGTGCCAATTTAAAATCTATAGCTACAGGTTACATGGAGTTGAGCCAGGACCTGGGTTATTTTGAAATTCAACACATGGTCTGGTTTAATATTTTATGTCTATAAAGGAAGTATAGATAAAGCATTTTTCATGGGTCTACATATTTCCTGTTAGAAAAGAAACCTAACTGGAGACTTGGAGTAGTGTTCTCGATAGTTAAAACTGCACTCGCTCCTCTTCTGTCCTTCAGATGAATTGGTAAATGGTATTTGTCTCTTAATTTTGAGGGAAGCTCAGTCTGAGCAGATGTTTAGAAGAGGACATAGGGTTCCCTCAAAAGAAAGAGTGTTTGTGTTATTGACACTTTTGAGGGTATTGAACTTATGTGGCTGTGATGTGATAAATGTTGTTGACCTTTGACACGATTTCACAGGGCTAAGTTTGAAGGGCATGGGTGTTGCTTCCCATGGACACTTTTCTCAGTTTTCTCACTTTTGCTGTGTATCTGTGATCTTCTGGATAAAACAAACAAACAAACAAAAACCCTTTTTCTCAAGTATCTTGTATATTATATTACCTTACTGCAGTTAAATATTTTTGAAGACAATATTTTCAGTAGAATCATTGAGAACAAGGATTGTGTGTTTTTACAGTGTCATCTGCAGAAGAGTGAAGGAGTCCATCAGAATTTGACAAGCAAGCAATACACTATAATGGCAGGGAAACATGGTAGTAGGAGCATTCGAAGAGCTGCCTTATAGAACATTGCAGAGATGCTGGAACTGTTTTAATTACTGCCAAGTACTAGAAATTCCACTCATGTGAGGAGGAATGCAATATTTCACTATTTAAATATTTTAATGTAACATTCTTATTGCCTTTCAGTAATTATAGAGTAACAGAATTTAATTTTGTTTTAATTAATCTTTGGGTTCTCGTTTCCTTTCAGGGAAGTACATGCAGATGATGAACATTCTTAAGCCAATCGCCTTTGATGTTATCCATTTTATGTCCCAGCTGTTTGATTATTACTTGTATGCAATATATACCTTTTTTGGTCGGAATGATTCAGTAAGTCAACTTTTGGAGGGAAAATAATCTCTTTTCAAATGCATTCATTTTCTCAAATGGGAAGTTTTTTTATATTTAAGTTATATATGTATTTAATTACATATATATGTGTAAGTTTTATATTTTGTGTGAGTGGGTAACACTATTGAGAATTATCCATAAATTTTGGAATTGTTGTCAGATGTCTGTCTAATTGTGTGGTTTATATATTAATTTTAATCTTTGGTATGATAAATATTGCATATTGTTCATATCTTTGGCAGAAAAAATGAAACAGCCTTTTCTAACCTTGAGATATATTTTGGCAATGAAAAATGTGCAGACTTCTTTATGTAAACTTGGATCTATGTATAATTATTGCACTGCAATTGAGACAGCTTTTTAAGTATTGGCTCACAACTGTAGCATAGATATTTATTAAGGAATTAATTTTGCTAACTGGTACATCTGCCTTCCTCAGAATTATGTCTCCTATACTTTCTTTTCATGTTCAGGCTTTTCCTGAATTTATCTCTTTCTACTTGAATGTTAGTGACTCATCTCATGCTGGAAAGTATTGTACAACCTGCCTGCATTTGTGCAAGTTTTCTGTGTGAGAGTGGACCCCTGATTCATAGAAAGAACTTGTTATTGATGTGTTTCCCTTTTGAAAATGTGTAAACTTTAATGTATACTTACATCATTTCTGTGAATATTTACATTTTTGTCATGGTCACAAGTATACCAAAGACATGATCCTTTAATAGAGGTTCTGATGACCCATATTTTTAATTCTGGAATGTTTCCTGGAAAGGATGCCAGTGCAATCAGAGACAAAATATCAACAAACTATTGCCCCAGAATTTGTTACTTTCAAGTATACTGAGCATCAGTCAGAATTTAGAAACTGGTGGCTGGAGAGATGGCTTAGCAGTTAAGAGTGTTTCCTTGAAGAAGTGTTTAGACTAAAGGGTAATGATGCCAGATGAAAATTTGATCTTCAGATCTGGACCACTAAGCATATCTTAATAGTTTTTAAAGACTTGCATATGCAAGATATAATCTAATGACAGTGTAATTGGGTTGGAAATTAACTAACAATAAGATAGCTAGGAAAACCCCAGGTATTTGGAAATTAAATGACATACATCCAAATGAAGGGTTCAGAGAGGAAATCACAAGGGAATTAGAAAATTCTTTGAACTGAATGATGATGATGAAAGCATAACATACTGAAAGTTGTAGTGCATCTCAACTAGGGCTTTGAGGGAAGAGTCTAGACTTAAATGTAACAAGCAAAAAAAGAAAGTAGAAAAAATGCAAATTAAACCCAAAAAAGAACAGAAAGAAATAAATAGTAAAGAAAAATTGAAAGCAAGAGGACAGAAGTCCTTGAAACCAAAAGCTTGTTCTTATACAAAGTAGAACTTGGTAAGATGCTAACCATCCTGGTGAGGGGTAGGGGCAGTGGGGAGAAATACTCCATTCATGACTTGGGACAACTAGAATTCATATTCTTCCTTTGTAGGAGAAAAAAAAGACATAGCTAGTTTAGAAACTACCATGGCAGTAACTTACAGAATTATAATTATATTTATTATGTGACCCAGAAATTTCACTTTTAGATATTTATCCAATAAATGAAAATAAATGTAATGGTCAGACAAAGACCAGATAGTATTATGCAAAAACCCAAACTGGTACTCAGATGTGCAGTTAGGGATTGTGCTATGTTTACAGTGTCAGATAGAATTAAGAAACTCAAAGTACCAACAGTCTCACACCATAGATGAATCTTAAAGGCATACTAAGTTTTAAAAAGTCAACAAAAATAAAATTCTCTCTGAGTTTGTTTAGGAAAACACAAACCATAGCGATACAGGGAGGTCAGAGGTTGAGGATGGGGAGGAGATAAAGGCATAGCCTGTGGTGGCCTTTCCCAGGGGAGAAAACTCGGCGTGTTAGTTTAGTTACATTGGTTGAAAGATCATAACAATTTTTGAATATCACACACTTACATTGATGGATTTAGTTTCATATAAATTCTTAGAGGGGAGAGATGAATTAATGGAGCGTATAAAGCCTGAATAAGTAAATCAGCTCACACAGTGTGTCACGCATCTGCTTTAGTTTGAGCCTTTTTAGTCTTGTACCTTGGGTGAGAGGGAAGTAAGAATAAACATGTGTGCATGTTTGTACATGTGTCTGTTCACATAATCACACACTCATTATTTCTGTGGCTATGTTAATGAGATTGTATTTTATAGTTTACAACTAAGAACATTTTTAGTTTCTTGGGTCACAGAGGATGGTTTAACTTTTTTCCAAATACCTGTATGTATTTATTATTATCTTTCAATTAAATTTAATTTCATCCATTGAGTTGTTGTACAAGGGACTGATTAACTTTTAGCATTCAGGCTTTCTCATTTATGTTCTATGGGATGGCGGCTGTGAGTGCTTTGACTCTTTGTAACGAACAGAATTCAGTGCTGTCAAATGTTTGATAGGCCCAAGAAGATTTCATTCCAAGTGACAATAGAGTTTCTTTAATTTGTGTATAAAAAAATAGCAATGCTTTGTTTTTGTTTCTATATAAACACAAGAGATAATATATTTCAAAGTGAACCATCTTTAAGAATCTAAAACCTTAACTTTTGTTACTCAAAATACTAACTTGTAGGAAAGAAATTCTGATGCACTCTCTCCTAATAATTCACAGGCTCTTTAGGTGTTATTGTGACTTTCAAGGCCATGCATAGTTTGTTGTTTCATTTTGGGCTAAGATTTGATTTTTTCTTTTGGATGTGTTGGCATTTAAACTTGAAATTCTGGAAACCCGCGGACGCTCAGTGTCTGAGCTAAAAAGCCCATTAATACTTCAGGTCTTCTGCAGCAGTACCTGCAGAGCTGTGTGACGTGCTTTTCCTCATTTTCAGTTGGAATCCACAGGACTTGGCCTCAGTAGTAGCAGACTAAGAACAACACTCAACAGAATACAAGAAAGCCTTATTGACCTGGTAAGTAAAGAGTTGGAATTAATTCACTGGAGTTTGTGAAACAAATAGTCGTAAATCAACTGTATATAAATTTGCATCTGTACACCTGTGGAGTGTCTGAGCTCTTTAGTGTTACAGTGTTTAGTCTTACAGGAAGTAAGAACCTGTTGCTGATAGTCTGACTGATCTCTGATTGGATAGATACCAAAGATCTATGTTCAGGAAGTGTCTGACTTCACTTACAATCATCTTGGAATTCAAGAGCAAAGTTTGGATGTGGTTTTCTTTGTAGCAGGAACTACTTGGTTTTGACTGGCATGTCAGATGGTGGAATGCATGGTTTAAGATTATATAGCAAAGTGAAGGTGATGCTCAGTGGTTTTAAAGCTAGCATAAGTATTGAAAACTAGAAAGGCACTTCTTTCTTCTGATCAGTCATTGTAGTGAGAAATACCTTGCCAAGACATCTGTCAGCCTCTACATTGACCCAGTCTTATCTTAATTTTCTTTTTTTCCTTTAACTTACTCAAAACAAGTATTCACATTCCTCTTTTTTTCATAATGTTTATTGTGCATACATACTTATGTTATTGGAACTTTTATAAAGCAATGGTAATGTATCTTTTAAGAAATAATGACTAAGTGTGGTGTGGAGATGCATGACTCTGATCCCAGTCCTTGGGAAGCTGAGTAAGGACTATTGAGAGGTCAAGGCCAACATGGACTATACAGTAAGACTCTGTCTTAGAAAGTATTTAGGTATATAAATGATGAAATAGTCAAACAAAATGGAAAAGAAAGAAAAGCTAAAATGTTATATGTCAAGTATTGTTACTGTATTATGAATTTGTCAGTGGACAAAAGCAGCAAATCTTATCTCTTGTTCTTAAATTATATATTTTGTTGTCATGGGAAGGCATTTAAACAAAAAATATCCCGTAATGTATATAATATCACGTCAGGCCCTGGGGAGTGCTATGATGAAATCAAATGGAGAGTGCTTAGTTGGTGACCTTGAGCAGTGATGGAGTATTTGAGTGTTGCTGCCTCTGATGACCATTGCTAACAGTAGAAGAAATAAGTAGTGTCTACCTTTTTGGGATAATTTGGTCTCACACATCTATATCCTGAAGTATTTGCAGGTCGTTGATTCCAGGATCCCACATATACCACCTGTGTTCACATCCCTTGTGTAAAAATAGCATTATATTTGTATATAACCTACACATAACTATGTATTGTATATCATCTGTACATGACATATATCCCTAACACAATGCAAATGTTTTATAAACAGTAGTATGTTGTGTCCTTTCAAAGTAATGACATTCAGTACAGATGTGTACCTACCCCTCAAGTATATTTGAACTGTGATTGGCTGAACACATAGACACAGACCCGTAAATATGGAGGCCTGAAAGTGTAGCTGTAGTACTGCATTTACCTTGGCTTCTCCTGGGAAGTATGCATAGACTATCCTAGGATCTTTGTATCCTGGTTTAGTTTGACTTCTTTAGGTTTTGCTGTTGGTTAATCTTTAATCTTCATTTTTAGATAATGGCTCCTTTTTTTGACCCAGCATTTATTTCCTTCTTAACCTGCTTGCCTTTGTTTTTAAAGTCAATAGCTTTTGCCTACTTGGATAGTTTTCCATGTTTCATTATGCATTTTGTCTTAGAATGGCTTTGGCCATCAGATCTTATTCTAGGTAAATCTTAGTACTCAACTAAAGTTTTTCTTGTTACTGATAGAATGCCTCAGGACCATTGATGGGTTAACTTCTTCATTAAAATCATTCTGTCATTTCTTTGTCACTTCTGCTTGTTTGCCATAAGGTGTATAATGGAATCACACAACCAAGTAAACAGTGGTCCCAAGCTAGTTCTTCTCTGAAACACATTGCTATTCATCTTCCTGACATTAAAATGCCCATGACATTTGCCTAATTCTTGTGGTGATAACTAAATGAATGTGTCCCACATGGTGAAATTGTCAAATTTACAGTCTTATGTTAAAAAACAGTATGCCTTCCTTTCTTCCTATTTTTTGAGCATATTTCCTTCTAACGTTTTGCTTTCTCTTCTTCGGCACAGTGACTGTGTCTTAATCTGCGGCTGTTTCAGCTAGCAATTGTGACTCTGCAGTTAACGGCCTAACTGCTCAGGCCATAGCCTGGCAGACATTCTGTTCCCACAGGCACTGGCTTTGTTGCTCCTGCTACAGGTAGCTTTAACGAAATCTCTACCTTTCTATTTATAATTAAGGCTTGAGAGTCAAGGCTGGGATGAAAACCTGCTAGTTTGGAGAGGCTGAGTAGCAACTAGCTGACCTTCTTTCCTTGCTGATATCTCTTGAAAGGGCCATTCTTCTGCTGGGGGGCGGGGGAATGCACCACTTAAAACCCCTCGTGTCTCTCTATCTCTTCCAGATGTCCTCTGATGCTCTATGATTACTTTCTGTCAACTAGTTGCTCACTCAGCTTCCTGATGTAAGGTTAATTTTATTTAATTAATGCAAATGCTAAATGACTGAATATCCCCAACAAACATGTCCTAATTTTAAGTGCTAGTCTTACCATCTCTTAAATCAGCAGATTGGCTGTAGGATATGGAAACCATCAAGCCTTCATTTGGTCCTCAGTTTGTAAGGATTGCTTGTGAATGCTCTGCCCAGTTCCCACTTCAGGAAAGCACTTCCTAGAATACAGTTGAAGTTTTCAAGGCATTTTACATTTGTTTCTAGGTGGTATTTTTGTTTTCCCGTTAGTCTCTATATATTTTTGCACTGATAAGCCTTGATTTGTTGTTTTAAAAAAATTGGTTTGCTCTTTAATATACCTTGATCTAAGATTGTTTTTAAGTTAGCATATAAACTTTAATTCACTTCCACAGTGACAGAAAATATAGTGGACATTGTTTAGATAGACAAATAATAGCCCAATCAACATGGAACTAAGTAGAAATGCTTTTTCTTCTATTACTCCTCATGCCAGTTAAAAACGTAGACTTTTTAAATTTTATTTTCTCTATACATATTTTCTGATTTTCACTTTTAAGTTATAAATGGCAAATGGAACCATTTTGATTCTTAAAAATGCTACCTGAAGTAATTTATCATAGTATTGGAAATTATGGGGGTCCAGCCCCTTGATAGTCCCCTCCCATGGTCTGGGAAGAATCTACAACCAGCTGATAATTAATCTTTGATGAGAAGAAATGAATCTATGTATATGAAACTCCTAAGTCCATACATTTTATTATTCTGTGATGGTTCTCTCTCTACACAGCTTCTATTCTGCTCTCATGCCTAGCTCCTTTCTTGCCTGATTCCTCTCTCTTAATCTACTGTTCCCTCCAAGTTCTGTCTTAATTCTCTCGTCTTAATTCTGCCTCATCTAGGTCCTTTACATCTCATTCTTACCCAGCTAGTACTTCCCCATCTGACTCTTCCTCATCTTCCATCTCGTCTATACGTACCCTGTGGTCAAAATCCTCCTTATCCTTCTCCATTCTCCGTCTCTCTGTTCTCCACATTTCCTCCTAAGTCTCTCAGGAATCCAGTTAGAAACCCAAGTAATAGCAATCCCCTGGTCGAGCACGATCACCAGGCTTGAATTCCTGTGTGGTCCTAAAGGCAGGTAAGAGTTTCCTCAGGCAGTGATTGTTAGGCTTCCAGGGTCATATGGAGGGGTGATAAGAATCACATAGAGGGACAGTAATTGTTAATTATCATTTGCAACCCAAAGGGGAAGTGACTAATGAATTCACTAAAGGCTAAATTTGAGTAATATCTAAGAAGAGGGATCTTATGTGCTCCACTATAGTCTTAAACGTGATTGGTAGAAAATGTTAAGAATCTATAATTTGCTAGTTCAGTGGGAGAAAATAAAACTGCCTTCTTTTTTCCTGTGGCTCCTATCTGTCCAAGCTATCTGCTGTTTTTCTGCAGGGTGGGGGAAAGTGTGCTCGGTTGCTAGGCAACCTGTGTACAGCTAGATGCCTCTGGTGATAGTTAAAGGGAGATCTGGAAGTAAAGGTAAGGTTTGGGAAAGGAGGAAGTAAAGCTTAATTGGCACATCCGCCAGGCTTTCTCAAACAGGTAGACTGGACACTTAAGTCTGTTCTACAGAGGCATCTCTGATATGGCACTTAACTCCGTCTGGGGATGGACCTGGCCACATGTTGCCAATGATGATAATTACAGGGAGGCTTGAACTGTTTTTCTGGCTGAGCATACCTGTCAGCTCACAAGGTTATCTAAATATTCCTTTAGTAGAGGGGAAGTGGTGCCCAATAAATGATGGAAAAGCTACAATAGCACACAAGAAACTCACAGCAGAAAATGGCTGATAATCAAAAGCCAAATATCACCAAGGCTCCTTGAGCCTCAACTTAACCTCTGGAAGGCCCTTGATTTCTTCCAGGTATTAGCTTTGTCATAATCAGCTGAAATCCTACTTGGTATATTTTTGTGGCTTGCAGCATGATAGAAATTCAATTTAAATTTTAGAAAATGTGTTTTCCACATCAAGGGAAAATCTGTAAGGTCTAATAGAGGAAAAGTTCATGGGAAAGTGGCTGCTGCTGATACCCTGCCAGAAATAGGTCTTTTATCTTCTGTTTAGTGATTGCCTTAGTCGCTATGAAGAGATACCTTTACCAAGACAACTCTTAAAAAAAGAAAGCATTGAATTGGGACTTGCTTACAGTTACAGAGGTTTAATCTATTCTCATCATGGTAGGGAGCATGGCAGCAGGCAGGCATAGGGCTGGAGAAGTAGCTGAGACTTACATCCTGATCCACAAGTGGAGAGGGGGTGGGTGCAGAGAGACAGAGAGGGACAGAGTCAGACACTGGCATAGGCTTTTGAAAACTGAAAGCCCACCCCCAGTGACACACTTCCTCCAACAAGGCCACACCTCCTAATCCTTCTAATCCTAGCCAAGAGTTCCACTTCCTGGCATTCACATATGAGCCTGTGAAAGTCATTCTTATTTAAACCACTACAGTGATGATAACTAAATTGTTTAAAACCTGTGGCCAACTTCCATTGTTTGTTTGAGAGAGGGCCTTGCTGTGTAGTCCAGGCTAGCTTCAAACTGTTGATCTCCTGCTTCAACTTCTTAAATCTGAGATTACAGGTGTGTACTACAACATCCAGCTTGAACATTGTTTAAAAACTTGAAAACATATTTTCAATTTGCCCAGAAAATCTGTTCATTTAAGTTCTTTTTATAGTGGTAGGATAACAGCAGCAAAGGGTAAAAACATGACTTCCGACGTGCTTAGAGATTAAAATTTCTCTTCCTCTGCTCATGAGGCTGCTGCAAGCTAAACTGCAGCACTACTGCTCCCATGCATGATAAGCACTCCATTCATTTATGTCAGCCTGACCCCTTCTGTGGGTGGATAGTGCAGTTGAGTGTATTTTCTTATGTGTAACTCAGTGTAAACAAATAATTGTCAGAAAACTTGATGCCTAATACCAGGAGCAAAGGAAAGTGCTAGCGTAAAAACTTTGCAGTGTTCTTTGGATGTATCTGTGAAGGGTGAGACCGACACATTTGTGTTGAAAGGACCAAGGAAGCAGTTAGGCAAGCACTTCAGCCCCTCCCACAGTGCTTTGCTACTGCTCGTGTACACAACATATGTTCTCTTAAACTCTGAATTTCTTTTCTAGGAGCTTTTTCAAAATGTAATAAATGCATGTTATTGCAAAGTCATTGCTAGAAAAGGTGCTATAAGCCAGGCAAAGGTTATAATTGATTAATATCAGTAGCATTGTTGGGTATTATTTGTGAACTATGGAGTTTTTTTAATGCAATTGTAATGTTGCCCCCTTGAGTCACCCTCAAAAAGGGTAAATGAATTTATCTTTCTTTGACATTGACTGTAGTGGCTACTTAAGTGACTGGTGTGAGGACAATATTCTCCGCAGCAGGTTTTCATGGTTGTTTCATAAAGCTTGTCCACCCAGATGTAACTCTATTCAACTATTTGGAGTGATAAGGACCCAGGATGTCCAGCTTCTGGTCTCCAGGTACTCCAAGTTGACAGTCAAGCACCCTAGCTAAGATCTCAAGGCACTCTCATCTCTAGACCACTTATGATATGAAATAAATTTTTGTGATGTTCAGGAATGTGTGTAACGTGTACCCTGTTTACTCCTTGCCTGGCACCTGAGTGCTGGCAAAGATCATTTAGTGATGAGAAGATTGCATGTGAGCCTGCTGTCAGGTAAAGCTGAAAAGGATTTGAACTTGAGCGTTTTCCTGACCACTGAACTGTCAGTTCTCTTGGCTACATGGCCATTCATCTGTTTCAGTGCCACTCTCCTCGACAGTGCCAAGGAGTGCAGCATTTCCATCCACATCTTTCACCTAGATTCACACTGACCATCTTTGTTCTCATAAAAATCTGAACCAAATGTATACAGTGCAGTTAGTTTTGTTCAAGTTTATAACTGCATTCTAGTCCTGCCTTCTTGAGATTATACCAAGATTATCTTGGTTAAGCTTTGATTGTGAAATGGTTACTCAAACCATGCATCACAGTGTTATTACTAGGTGTTAAGGATCAGTCCCTTGCTTTCCAGATTTTGAGAGGTATTTCTCTGTGAAACAGCTGTTAGTTAATGAAGATTCCCTGCATCGGCCAACTTTGGGTCGTGTACATAGGGCGCCATGCAGTGCGTGTGATCTGTGTCATCATTTTAATTTAGTATAAAAGAAAATTTCTAGTAGTTGCAAAGCATAACAATAAGAAAGAAGGGCTGACGCTCAGTGTGTGTCCAGTGCATGTGTGCCTGTGAGTGTGCTCACCATAGTTCCGTCATCAGAGCCACGCTTGAGCACTAGTAGACTTGCTGTTTCAGGTGTTGTGTGTGTTGTCTTTCTAGGAGGTTTCAGCTGATCCTACTGCCACGCTCACAGCAGCAGAAGAAAGAAAGGAGAAGGTACCCAGCCCACACCTCAATCAACTAGTGATTTTGACATCTGGGGATACATTATATGGGTTGGCAGAGAGAGTGGTAGCCACAGAATCCTTGTAAGTTGTTGAAAGCAGTTGCTTTGCCATAACTATTTAAGGAAAATTATTAAAAGTAAGCCTTGTGTAATTATACTTATTGCTGTATAATACTACTACTCCTACTACTCCTAAACTACGTAAGCATTATTGTGAAATATATGTTAGCATAAACTACTAATTCATTTTTTTTAATTGCATGGGAGAGTGTGTGTGTGTGTCTGTGTGTGTCCATTCATGTGTATAGAAGTGTTCCTATTAGTGCAAGTATGTGTCTTTGTACATATAAGAGCCAGATAACTATCTTGGGTATCATTCTTCTGATACTGTTAACTTGGGTTTTGAGACAGGGTTTCTCATTGGCATAGAGATTACCAAGTATGGTAGATCAGGAGAAGAGTGAGCCCCAGAGATCCCCCTGCCTCTGCCTTACAAGACTGGGATTACAGTGCACCATCACCCTTAGATTTTTGTGGTTGGTTTTAACTGTATAAATGAACGTAAGGGAATATGTTACATTGTGATAGTTAACAAGATGATCCTTGTTAAGTGAAACTTTAAGAAGTGAATGGTATATTTCTATTCCCTGTTGGCCACAGAATCTATAATAACTGTAGTCCGTTGTTACCGTTACATAGAATTCACTTTTGGCATCAGCAAGAATGCTCGCTGATCTTTCTAAACCCCCAAGTTAGTTAAAGCATATAACCTGTTCATAAGGTGCAGCCCAATGTAAGGTAAATATTCTCTTGTGCATAACAGAAAGCCAAGAAGAGCGGTTTGCAGTGGTAGTGCGTCTGCAGGCAATAAACAGTCCAGGCGCACTTACCACTTGCCTCTCCTGCACCCAGAATAGATGTGCCTGCCTCCGAGGAGCCCGTGTGCTGTGTTAGTAATGTTTGGTTACTTAAGACAAGTCTCCGTTTTGAATCGTCTTTTCTGTATATTTATCGAATGGAATCTTTGAAAGAAATCCTCTAAAAGGCAAGCCACAGACGGGAGAGTTGGCCCAGTGGTTAAGAGCTCTTGTTACTTTTGCAGAGGACCCAGGTTCAGTTCCCAGTATTGATATGGTGGCTTGATAACCCCAGTCTCAGGGGATCCAATGCCCTGTTATGACCTTGCTGGGCACCAGGCATGCACATAGCATACGTGCATATATATAGGCACAACACTCATACATAAAATAAACCTTTTTTTAAAAAAACAGCCTTATTTCATTTTTAGGGTTTTTGTTTGTTTGTTTTCTTTCTTATATTACACAAGCTCATATCTTAGATGACAAAGGGCATATCTCCATGACTTGGAGCCTGATTGTGTCCCTTGAAGTGACTCTTCCACTAACTGATAAGTGCGGTGTTAAAGAAACTTGTCCAGCTCCTAGAACAAAGTCACTAAAGTGAAAGCATTTTCAGTTGGGTTTTGATCATAACAGATTCATTACACAGCAACAATGACAGGTTCTAAATCCTGCAATTTGTTTACGCCATGGTTATTTATTCTCTTTAGGGTGTTTCTGGCTGAACAGTTTGAGTTCCTTCAGCCACATCTGGATGCTGTGATGCCTGCAGCCAAAAAGCCCTTTCTGCAGCAGTTTTACTCTCAGGTCAGAGGTGGTGTGGTCTGTCATTTCAGCTGTGAATAAGACAGAAAGTCATTCATCATTAAAGTTGATAGTTCATCACTAGAGATCAAGTTCCAGGGGAGCTGGATAAACATCCTAATTTATTTATGGCTTCCTATGTTAAATAAACATCTTAGTGAGCATTACAAATTTTTGTCTGGTGAGATAGGTAGGTAGGTAGGTAGATAGATAGATACATACATACATACATACATATGATAGATAGGTAGAGATAGAGGGAGAGAGAGAGAGAGAGAGAGAGAGAGAGAGAGAGAGAGAGAGAGAGAGAGAGAGAGGAGCGAGCTAGGAAGGAAGGAAGGAAGGAAGGAAGGAAGGAAGATAGATAGATAGATAGATACATAGATACATAGATACATAGATAGCATAAGCCAATTAGAATTTAGAACACTGTTGAAAGTGCTTTGAAGATCAGTAGCTGGAGATAAGTTTAACTCAGACTAGAAGTGAGCTGAGTTGGGAGAAGTTTGCCTAGCAAGGCTGTCAGGAGGAAGTGTGTCTGTGTTGTGTTTAAACTGGACCCAGCTGGGTAGGGAGCAAGTTGGAGAGACAGTGAGAAGAGAGTGGGATGCAAGTGAGTCTGAGGAAAACGACAGTTGTCAGAGCAGGGAAGAGGAGGGTGGTTGGAGTGATGAGCAGAAGCCTTGTTGCCTGAAGTGCTCCACCCTAGAATTCGACTTCATTCTAAGGTACCAGGAGGGTCTTGGGATGATTGGAAAGAGGTGAACAGCTTGGCTTCATGTCTGTTTTGGAAGGAATCTTTGGAGATTTATGAAGAATGTTAAGTGATATCCTAGGGGTGGAGGGTGGGGCACTTGAAGGCTGTGAGTGAGGATGGAATTCCAAAATAAGGTACCAGGAGAGATTGGGGAAGTGGGAACAAAGCCTTTATCTCATGTTAAAATATTTTCTTAATTGAAATCTCCAAATATATAATTTGTATTTTTGTATGTGATACATACTACAAAAGGACAAAGTATTCTTTTTAGGTGTAGCACTTCTAGAAGTAATTGTTTTTGTTTCTGTGGACCATTTCAGACAGTCTCAACTGCCAGTGAACTCCGCAAACCCATTTACTGGATTGTGGCTGGTAAAGCTATTGATTATGAACAGATGCTGCTCCTGATGACTAACGTGAAATGGGATGTCAAAGAGATCATGTCCCAGCACAACATATATGTAGATGCATTGCTGAAGGCAAGTGTTCTGGGAACTGTCTGCTAATGATCACTTTGTTGAGAGGTGGGCAGGCTCTAAAATTCTGGTTAATAACTGCTCGTTTCTGGGATGGGGCATGGGGTTCAACTGAGGTATGTGGGCTCTGAATTCTGTACTTGTTTTCAGTTGTGATACTTACAGATTTGTGGGGTTTTTTTAATTTTTATTTTTTTGACTTTGCTCCCTAGTTTCTAATGTTAAATTTGTTTGAATATTGCATGCCATGGCTGCCTTCCTGATAGGACTCCAGTAGCCACAGCTCTAACCCAAGAAGGTGTTTCTACTTCGAGTCATTCCTGCAGCTCTGTGTATATTCTTTCTGACAGGATCCTGTTCTCACTCCAGGTTGTGTTTTCTAGAAATCACATCACTTTTACCAGGTCCTAGGTGATCAGCTGTGTGGGAGTGATGCCTGCTTTTATATGTTCCCTAAAGAGAATTGCAGTTCACCTTTTTGTATTTGTGAATCAGTTGATACTTATGACCACCCGACATGTACCTCAGCTGATAGAAATCTGCCAGGATAGCTGTCAGCCAAGGAGCCTGTGTGACTTTGAGGGACATCCTAGTCAGTGTAGAGAGAGGGCCCACAGATGAGTGTGTAATACCCAGGGTATATAATGCTTGCATAGGACAAAGCAGCCAAGAGGGGAACGATAGGAAGTAGGTGGGAGAGGAATGTCACTTGATTGCTCTGGTCACAGAAGCCTACTCACAGAAGGAAGAAAAGGTACCATGTGGAATATCTAATAAAGAGTATCCAGGAAAAGCAACTTTCAGAAAGATTTTTTTCATTCCTCTCAGCATAAAGAAATTGACTCATAGAGTCCTGGTTTTAATCTCATTTAAAATCATTCTTAGTAGCTGGGGTACCTGAGAACCAATGAAGCCATAGTTTAGAACATGGGTTAGGTAGGATTGGTCTGCTGTGCCTTACCACAGCGTACAGCACCCTTCTATAGGGCTATCAAGCTGTCTCCAGACTCGAAGGCTGTGCTCAGTTGTATCTAGGAGTGCCGTTGGGATCCAAGGGGTGAGCAACAAATGCAAATCTTCTGGCTTTGCTCTCCTGAAATTGAGAGAGTCTTGTCTTTGAGATTTCAGTTGCCACTTTAAATTTGGAATTTAAAAAAATAAGTGTGTTGCCGGGCGTTGGTGGCGCACGCCTTTAATCCCAGCACTCGGGAGGCAGAGCCAGGCGGATCTCTGTGAGTTCGAGGCCAGCCTGGGCTACCAAGTGAGCTCCAGGAAAGGCGCAAAGCTACACAGAGAAACCCTGTCTTGAAAAACCAAAAAAAAAAATAAAAAAAAAAAATAAAAAAATAAGTGTGATTTTAAATAATGATGTCTCCTCATTTCAAAACAATATGGTTTTTATTCTACTTTTATGACATGTTTCCTTGGTTTATTGAGGCAATACATAGGGTATGGTAGGTCGGTTTTGTTGTTGTGTTGTGTTTTGTTTTGTCAGAGTTCAGATGCCTAGAAAGTCTAGTGTCAAGGCTCAGACAGATTAGCTGAGTGGGCTGGGCTGATTTTTCACAGATCTCAACTTCCTGTTGCATGCTCATGTGATAAAAAAAAAAAAAGGATATCTTTTATAAAAGTATCAATCTCCAGGCATACCTCATACCCAGTTACTTTCCAAAGACCCTACTTCCAACACTGTCATCCTGGGGCGTTGGGATTTCACAAGATGAACTTGAGGTAACAAAACATATCAAACATCAGATGCATAGAAAAGGGAAAAGACTTCTTGCTCAGAAGTACAGTGCTAGAAGGTACTACTTGATTTCACATCTTAATTCCTTGAAAAATGATTATTCTAAAGCAGAGCCAATGTCATTTGATTATTAATCTGAACCCATCCTTTTTAGTGGCCCAAGGCCATCTTTAAATTTACAGGTTGTCTGATACTTGCTATTCTTTGTGTTACTTTCCTGAATTTAAATTGTGCAAAAACAAAACCTGATGTTGTTGCTTTTACATGTTCCTGAGTAAAATTCGGTGGTTTATTTAACAAGCTGTACTTGTGAGTGCTGAACTTAGTGAAAAATATTGTTTGTGTATTAAGCCTATAGCTTTCTAAAGTAAAATAGTGATGAAAATGACCAAACTATGACTTGAAATCCAAAGTAGTTTACTATAGCAAAAGCATGAATAAATACCACGGCCAGTGCTGCTGCTCTGTGAGATCTGTGAAATGAAACAGCTGATGGAGAGCAATTACTTATTGAGCTTTGATTTCAAAAAGTAAGCTTAGTGGATTGGAGACACATTTCTTAGAAGAAATAATTAAAAGCAATGAACTGTTAAAAAATAAATCAGCAAGGAAAGCTGTGCCTTGGGAAGTAGCCAAGAAGTACCAGGCAGGATAGCTGTCAGCCACACAGCACACCTGGCCTGACCCAGGTGATTTCCTCCTGTGTCTCTCTCGTTAGGACCTCTGAGCACATGTTGCGCCCAACTTGCTAAACGTCATGTCATTTCTCTGTTCAGCAAAATCCCACCTTAATCCTTCTTCAATTTATGTGAAATACATTGCCAGGGAAGAGTCAATGGCATTCCTTTTGTATGTGAACATTCAGTTGAGAGTAGTCCAAAGAGGCCATCCACTGAAAGATGAATTTTTTACTGCTGTTGTGAAGTCACTCGTGTTTCCTAAATTAGTTCTTATGTTCTCAGCTTTAATATAATCTTGCTGTGAAAGTTAAGACAATAAAAATGCTTAGTTTTTCAGTAGCTAATAAAAATGTTTAATGGTGGTTTTCCTTTGTACTAAAGTTTTGTGACTGTGACATAACTTTCAAATTGTTTTGCATGTAATAGTGTATTTAATGTTAAATAATGATTAGGAATGAAAACAGTTTATCAGATTATTTTCTAGGGAGTATAAATACTGACATGCTATGAATAATTAATTTTGAGTTGAAAGCTTGTTAAAATAGATTTTAAGGGGCTGGAGAGATGGCTCAGAGGTTAAGAGCACTGACTGCTCTTCCAGAGGTCCTGAGTTCAATTCCCAGCAACCACATGGTGCCTCACAACCATCTGTAATGAAATCTGGCGCCCTCTTCTGTGTACATAATAAATAAATAAATAAATAAATAAATAAATAAATAAATAAATAAATAAATAAATAAATAAAAATAGATTTTAAAACTATGTCTCCAGATTAAGTCAGTTAGCTTTTTTTAGTCCACAGTAGACAATCAGAAAATTTTGAGATGTAAAGGTATTTAATCATGGTTAAAATTGTTTAGTCAATTGATGATGCTTATTTTTCTTTAGATAAATGTAGTATGTTCTGTGCTGTAACATAGTTTATGTTTTTCTTAAAATGTTTGTTCATCTGTTTACTTATTGTGTGTGTATGAGAGGAGAAGGAGGAAGATCTGCGTGGGCATGAGGTCAGTGTGTGAGCCGGTGTTCCGCAGCTAGGGCTTCACCTGCTGAGCCGTTTCCCAGCCCTGGTTTTGTTGTTTTGTTGTTGTTGTTTTGTTTTGTTTTTTAATTTTTATACTAAGTCCAAATTGTCTGTGACATTAATCTCCCCCACCTTCTTTTTGCTTCATTTAGTTAAAATCTACATATTTGGTTCTTTTTTTTTTTTTTTAATCTTTTTTTTTTTTTTTTTTTTTGTGTGTGTGTGTGTGTGTGTGTGTGTGTGTGTGTGAAAATACTGTGGCATTAAAATTATAGCCATGACTTTTGTCCCTCCTAGGAATTTGAGCAGTTTAACAAGCGGTTAAATGAAGTTTCTAAGAGAGTTCGGATACCCTTGCCTGTGTCAAATATACTTTGGGAACATTGTATACGATTAGCTAACAGAACTATTGTGGAAGGGTAAGTTTTAAGAAAGCATTCCTTGTGTCTTAAATTCTGATGTAGTATATGAATGGCATATTTGTTTACTAGATAGAGATAATGATCAGTAGCTGACATGCTTGAAACCAAGTTGGAGAGGGAGCCATAGATCACTCTGTGCCTATCCCTGTGGATTATTTTGTGAGTTATTTTGATATTGGACAAGATAGTAGATGAATGAGGAATACAGAGCCATTAGATTATCTGAAAGTGAAACTAATAATTATTATCTAATAAGTTTTATGAGTATTCCTAACATTTACTGAATATTATTTACTAAGCCAAAGATTTCACAGATTTTGTTGGCAAATCCTGAGTTGCCTCTGTTTATAATTGTCACTGGGAAATCTTGGGTCAGAAAGTCCAGACTTAGAGAGGGTGAGTAACTTGGCCAGGTGCACTGTGTTCAGCGGCAGAGAGGGCTCCTGAACTCCTGGTGCTCCACGGCAAAGTCCGTCTTCAGATTGCCTGTCATCGCTCGTCCCGTCTTCATCTCCCTTAGACCCCCAGTTTGTGCACGGTAGTGCTCCCACTAACTTGACGCCATCCCTACTCTGTCGACATCATCTGACACAAAGAAGACAGTTTGCTCAATTGGCAAACAGCTCTTTTAAGACCATGTACACATTGAATTTTATACCATCTTTCATCTGATTTCTCTTTCCTTTTTCCTTGTTATGAGAAGAATGCCTTGGGAAGTGGGAAAGTCATGGGGATGGCCTGTTAGATGCACCATGCTTTATATAAGATGGCCGTGTCAATAGCCACAGCTTAGAAATATTACAAATAAATTTGTTTAAATAAAAAGTGATAAATATGTGTTGTTTCCACACAAACCACTTTATTTAAAAAATAAAATACAAAAATCCATTGATTACTAAATAATATAAGCTGTGGTTTTTTTTTTTTTTTTTTCTGGTCAATTTCTTTAAGAAAACAGCTCACTTCCTAACATTGACTATATCACTGACTTAGTAAAATATTGTACTGTAGGGTTAATATATCCATTATTATTAGACATCCGCCTTAAATCCAGTATTTCAGTAATGAGGTGTATCAGAATACATCCATGAATTATTTTATTATGGAAAATATGTATAATGTTGATGGGAGAATTATCTCATTTGTTCCTTTTTCATTGAATTGCTATAATACTGAAATGTTTTCTAACTTGTATGACTTCGGAGTATTTGAGCATAGTTTTAAAAATAATTCTTGGTAGTCAGAGCACCTAGTTTTCTTTCAGATGACTGTGTTAACTGAATGCAGAAAACTATAGTCCATAGGGCAAAGAGGAACCTTTGAGCGGCTTACTTTCTTTGTTTTGCAAGTGGGGAAAGCAAGGAGTAGATAGGACTAGTACTAAAGACTAAGCAGATGGGTAAAGGAGTAGCATGAGCACAGCCCATTCCTGGGACACAAGGCTGCTGTCTGTTTTTCTCAGCATCTCATCACTTGTTATGTTATTGTGTGTCTCTTAGATACGCCAATGTCAAGAAGTGCAGTAATGAGGGTCGTGCCTTGATGCAATTGGATTTTCAACAGTTTTTAATGAAGCTTGAAAAACTAACTGATATTAGACCCATTCCTGATAAAGAATTTGTGGAAACATATATCAAAGCCTACTACCTAACTGAGAATGACATGGAGCGCTGGATCAGAGAACACAGGGTGAGAGCAGGGGTCAGATTGTGTTCCTTTCCATTGTGCTGTTCTTGTCTGACTCAAGAGAGTAATACAAAGAAACGCTGCTTAGGTTGGCTTCACTGTATTCACACTAGCTATGTGATGTCTTAGCTCATCTCATCCTTTTGAGTCCTAGAATTAGAACATGAGCTCTGCTTTTCCTGTGCTGCGTCACAGGTTGAGACTGAACGTGGTTGGTATCAAAATAAATTGAGTGAAGTAAGACTGAAATGATTCATAAGCTGTAGAACCTAAGTTTTGTACTCTTAAACAGTGAAATGATAGCATCCTCATCATAGTGGCCTGTAGGGATGATTTGAAAATATTAGTACATATGGCTAGACTCTTACCAAGCATTAGATTTTGCCTTTAATATAAGTTTGATTGTTTTTCTTCGGTTATTTAGAATGCTGAATTTCTGCAGCTTAATGAAATGAACACACACACACGCACGCACGCACGCATGCAGAGCAAGAAGTTTTCTCTAGTCCCGCCAGGCCCCTGCAGTCCAGTAGCCTGCTTATAAAATAATCACTCAGAAGCTTATATTAATTATAACTGCTTGGCCATTAGCTCAGGCTTATTACTGACTAGCTCTTACACTTAAATTAACCCATAATTCTTATCTATGTTTAGCCATGTGGCTTGGTACCGTTTCCCAGTTCTGCCTTGTCATCTTGCTTCCTCTGTGTCTGGTTGGTGACTCTTAACTCAGCCTTCCTCTTCCCAGAATCCTCATCAGCTCTCCCTGCCTATACTATACTTCCTGCCTGGCTACTGGCTAGTCAGCATTTTATTTATCAACCAATCAGAGCAACACATATTCACAGCATACAGAACAGTGTCCCACAGCACTTCCCCTTTTCTGTCTAATCAAAAAGGAAGGTTTTAGCTTTAACATAGCAAAATTACATATAATAGAACAGTTATCAAGTAAGAATTACAATTACAATATCTAGTCTATTTTGTAAAATTAAAGAAAATATTCTATCATCTATCCTATATTTGTGAGTCTAAAGTTTCATGTCTAATTCATCTTTTAAAATAACCAAGGAAAATTTATAATTATAACTACCTAGTCTTCAACTACATCAGTGACCTCAGAAGGATATAAAACACACACACACACACACACACACACACACACACACACACACACACACACAGCAGAGAGCACTTCTGTGTGATCTTTGGATCATTTGTTAGATAGACAGTGTGTGAAGGGGTCTTGAGGAAAATGTGGAGAGGATTAAAGGAACCTGTAACCAAGCAGGGGTTTCCTAAGTTCAGAACCAGCCTTGGCTTCATAGTGAATTGAGGGCCACCTTGGTCTACATAAGATTCTGTCTCAAATAGGACAAAATAAAAGCAACCAAACTAAACAACAAAGAAAGGAAGGAAGGAAGGAAAGGGAAAGAAAAGAAAAGAAAATCACCGAATATTAATACTTGTAATAACTCCAGTGTTCACTTGATACTAAACATGGGTAAAAGCTGAGTAATGTTTTATTTCATTTGGATAAGGAAGTAAGTTGTCACTTGTATCTACCTTATTTGGTTTATCCTTTTGAGTTTTAACATTGTAAAAAGATGAAATGATTTTTGTAAATGCCTAGTGCTTGTTGGAAGTGAGTTGAGATGTACATGCTACTTTTAAGGACTTTTTGATAAATAAGCCAAAATGGAGAAAAACTTAGCACTCTTTTCCCCACTGATATTTGAGAACCAAAACCACTATTTGCAGATGGGCTGTTAAATGTTCACTTGGTTAGCAGAGTGAGCTGCTGATGTTCAGTGTTGGTGCTGAGGGAAGGTTGTGAGCATGTACAGAGTGCCTATTGAGGGACAGAAAGAAAGCACAGCTCTTACCTGTCTATTGCTTGATGCAGAAATGATGCCCTCTTTAGGGTTTATTCTTTTAATGCTATAAGTAAACTTTGTAGCTTGGCGTTTTAGAAGCTTCAACTAGACAGTATTTGCAGTTCATTGACATTTTCCCAACAGCAGTAGGGAATTTCTTACAGGCTCTTTCCAGCTGAAAAGCTGGGAGCTTCTAGAGCTACTCATCTCCAGAGCAAGTCCAGTGCTCAGTGATGATGGACACTGAGTGCTGAGCAGACAGAGGAGATGCTTTGCCAGGTGTACATGTGAAGTCATCTGCTGAGGTTTAGAATGAGCTCTTCCTCGTACTGTAACATGCTGCACTGCTCTCTTTAACAATGTCCTTACTATAAGCAGGCCTTCTTGTCTCTTTTCAGGTGCAAGTGCACAATTGTCCCTCCCTATCTTAACTCGTGTTGTTCTACAAGAAAAACACTATGCAGCATTTCTGAGGAACCATCTGCCCATCCTCCCAATGTCCTCTTGAACACATAAACTAGATAGACTTGGACAGTGAAAGATATTTAGTCTTCATTTTACTAATTGCCTAATAGTTATAATCTGAGAAGTTGAAAAAGAGTGACTTTGGGCTGGAGAGGTGGCCCCCCAGTTAAGAGCACTGGCTGCTCTTGCAGATTTGACTCCCAGCACTCACATGGTGGCTCACAAACATCAGTAACTCGGGGCCAGGGACTCCCAACACCCTCTTCTAACCTTTGCAGACACCAAGCACATGTATACTACACATACTTATATAAAGGCAAAATACTCATATACATAAAAACAAAATAAATAAATCTTTTAAGTCTTCTAGGGCGTCTTTCTGCTTCACTGCCTTGTCTTCATATCATAAAGGAATCATTGTTCTGTTGGAGATACCAACTGAAGTATAAAATGTAGAGTGCATTTTAAAATTTGAAATGGCAGTATATTTTGATAACATGAAGACTACCACAGAAACAAGTATAAAGCATGTGTGCCCTTTAAAGCAATAAACAGCATATTCCATCACTTTGTAGTATTAAAACAGATTCTGTTGCTGCCTCCTCCAGTGTCTTCTGCCCTAGCTCCCACCTTCACAGCACAGTAGACAGTTGCCTTTGGTGCTCCAGCTATAACGTCGTCCACTATTCACCCTGGCTTACAGTGCTCAGAACCACCCACCGGCATCCGATATCTGCCTGCTGTCCTCTTGTACTCATCAGATGCATCAATTTCCATAGATTGGGTGTTGAACTTGAATTTTCTTCCTTCGGCAGGAATATTCAACGAAGCAGCTGACCAACCTGGTGAATGTTTGCCTGGGATCTCATATCAATAAGAAAGCAAGACAAAAGCTCCTAGCAGCCATAGATGATGTGGACAGACCTAAAAGATAATGGCCACAGCTCTCTTTCCTCAGAGGCACTGATCTTCTGCCAGTGGATAAGACATGAAAGTTCGTTTTCATGCATTCCTGACAATTCTCTGCTAAGAAAACTTTGAGCATGTCCTTTTGAACTGGAAAATGAAAATACTCAAGTGTGTGTGGTGTTCTCAAGTGACTTTTATATGCCCCAGTCTCTTCAAATTTGCTCTTTTTTGTTGTAACCTTTTCCTGAAATTATCTTATTGTCGTAATTATTATTATGTGGCCACAGTTATACATTTTACAGAAGAGTGTATTATAAATACATAGTCAGAAGGAATAGCAACTAATGTGTCTATGAATAGTTTTTAGAGAGTGTCTTAATAAACATGAGAGGATGAATGTACAGTATTTCCTAATTATGAGCACTGCATGAGAATTTAAAAAGAACATGTAAGTAAAATAGTTGAAAATCAGTATGTTCTCTGTTTTTAACTGTCAGAGCTTCTGCCAGGGTTGATTTGGTTATAACAGTGATCATAAATGATGAAATTTAATAAATGTTACACTCAAATGATCAGCTTTGTGAACTGCATTTTGATATTTCTACCTGACAGGAAGATTTCAAGAAACAGTGATGTCATTTTTTTTACTGTGCTCTCATTTTAGTTTTCTTCTGTCCTAAACACCTGGGGGGAGGGCATTTCTCATTGCACGTACTTTTCAGTGCACAAGCAGCATGTTGAATGACTGTTATAAATTTATATATATATATATACACATATATACATACATACACACACACACACACACACACACACTCAAGCTTTGCTGTCTCTGAATTCAACTTTTAGGACAGCAGAATCTTGGTTGAATGGCTGAAGGTAGAGCTGTTGTTAGTCATGTATAAGTATGGGTCACACATATACCTTCCTTAAATTTTTTTTGTAACCCAGTGAAATCTTGGAGTGTATCAATGTAGAGCTTTAGAACACAACTAATTGCTGTGTGTTGCTGCTCTGAACTTTTGGAGTCGAGCATCTTCTGATAATGAAAGTCAATGTTGAATGAGTATTCTTTCTCACCTAGAGTAGAGCCCTCTAAGCTGGATGGTGTTGGGCCAGGGATTACTGTGTAGGATCCTGACATCAGTGGCCCCCAGGACTCTGTGGAACTTCATTAGAAATTGGCCTTGTGCCTAGTGAGTCTGAGGGGATGAGGTGAGGCGCACTGGTTGGCATATGGTTGGGCATGGGGCTGGTAAGAAGACAGTTGCCACTTATTTCCCTCAGCCAAAAGACAGAACAGTGTGATGTGAAACCCTTTCAGCAATGGCTGTTGCGGGGGCAGGAGGTATCACTGATGCATTTTATTTGTATCCAGCCTTGGGCTCTATAGTTCATCTGTCATCCATTTAAAATTTTCTTCTTGTAACAAGAGGAGTTTGGTGCGTTATGATCTCCTTGTGAGAGGAAGTTGTGTGCTTCTAAGGTAAATTCCCCTTTAGCCTTCATTTATTTGCAACTAGTTAAAAACAAACATGAGATCACCTTGGTCTTGATGTTTAAATGGCATATTGAGTTAGGCACGTAAAGAGCTGATCAGTCTTATATATTTCTTAATTGACTAGGAACTGCTAATTTTTTTTAAAATAGGGATTTTATTTTTAATTTCCATTCATTTCTACTTTAGTTACTGCTGGGTAAAATGAACAACAGTGACCTGCCTGTTAGAGCCTGGTTCTTTCCAGGTAATAGGACTAGATAGAGAGGAAATGCTTCCTTTGAGACGAGAGACTCAACTGCATGCTCTGCAGACTTGTACGTCCACCCTTGCTTTACTCTTTCCATCTTCAGAATCAAAGTGGGAGCTTTTCTTCTTCATGCTTTTTGAAAAAGGTTTGTTTTGTTTTTGCATTGAAAGGTACCATAATAAGCTCAACATCAAAACAGTAACAGGAGACTCGAATCACAAAATTACCTAATAACAGGAGAGCTAACAGACATTTCTGGAATACATTATACAGTGACATTGAATGACAACACTATAATATTTTGTGAACTATGGTAAACAGAACTGAAAAGCTGAGAAATTAAATGGAATTAATTTGTTCTGAAAAATGACTGCAGGTAGTCTATAAATTTTTCTTAATTCGAAGATTTTATGTGGAAGTGTCTTGCAGAATTCAGAATCTTTATATGGGAGCCTGGTATCCTTTGAGAAATTATAATTACTTACACAAATATATTGCATCACATTTTAAGGTGCTAGGAAGATGCACATCAGCTCAAATGAACTAATTTGTATCCATTTACTTAGAAAGACCTGCAGAGCACTCACGTCCACCTTAATCATCTCATTTAATCCTCTTACAAATGAAATTTCTGTTGAGGAAAAGCCTGTGTAGTTTACCAAATCTTTAGGAAGAATCTTTTAATTTTTTTTATTTAATTGAATGCTAAAGTGAAACTTTAAATAGCTTTCTTTCACTTACCTACTGAAAAGTAGTCATAAAAAGGCTTATGATTCAACTCACTGAAAACATACTTATTTTCTGTAATAAAAAAAAATTTAACCTGAATATGAATTCTATTTGTATCCAAAGCCAACAGAAGTGGTAGAGGGGTAGGGAGACATAAACATCTATCATATTACTTTGAAAATTAACTTTGATACAGATTTTATAGTTGATTTAATGGCATTTAGCTTTTGACAGTGATTAATGATTAGTGAATTATTATTACTCTGGTGTAATCATTGTAAATGTTAAGCTTCTAATGGATTTTTTTCCTTATGGAAAATATTTCAGTTCTAATGGTCCACAGATTTTTTGAAGGCTATCAGAAAGTTCATTTTTAGACTACATCTTTTACTATGCAGCCCAAGAAAGCTTCAAACTGAGGCCCCTCCTGCTTCTGCCTCCCCAGTGCTGGCATTACGGGTGAACATTTTCGTTTTGGCAAAGCTCAATTCTAGAGCCTACACAAGTGTGCTATCATGTTATCAGAAGACATTGGGGGGGGGGGGGTCCCTGCTGCCTACCTCACTTTATTTCTGTTGTCTTGTGTTACTAATAAAGCCCCTGACCAAAATGTGTCATTTCTGTGGAACTTACCTTCTCAGGGACAGGTGTGATGGAATAAGGTGGGTCAGGAGCATTGGAGGGCACTATGGCAATCCACTTTTAATGTGTGTGGGAAGCCTCGTGGGAGGAGCTGAATGGCTGCCCCTGGGAAGTTGGGTACATTGTGGTAGGCTGAGGGAACATGGTCGGGATACTGTGGAGGGAACAGCAAAGGGGCCCTGTGGCTGGCACAGCAAGAGAACGAGCAGACAGGCTGTGACAAGAAGGATCCCGAGTGAAACTTTGGAGAGAACAGAAACAGATTGAGATTTGACTCAAATGCGAAACACCTGACCAAAGAGGTGGTGACTTCAGTTTTTAGCAAATCACTGTTTTTAAGAAGGCCATACAAGGGTCCCCAGCAAAGCAAGACTGCCATAGGAGTGTAAGGCTGAGTGTGGCCACAGTGGGAGTGGTGGGTGTGGTGAGATGCTGCCAGACTTCAGAGGACTTTGGGAGTCAGCAACAGTAGAATCTGTTGATGCCCGAGGGGAAGAATTAAACTTGGTTTAAGATTTGCTTGAGAAACTGGAAGGTCTTTGAGAGCTGGGTTTTTGAAAATCAAGCGGGTGTGGAAGCTTGAGATACTTAAGGTGGAGGTATTGAGGCGGCTGAAGACACCTGAGACGGTTGACAGAAGATGGAAGAGCTGCCGATGCGAAGGTGAGTTAGAGCGTGGCGCAAAGCCAGCCTGAATCAAGCCAGTCTGCTGCAGCCAGGGATGCCAGTGGTGCTGGCCATGGTGCTGCTTTTGAGTTAACGGTTGCCTGCCAGGCAACTGATCAGGAGGAACTCACATCGCATAGGAGTGCGTAAGCAAAAGTCTTCCTTGGGGGAAACAGTGGCGGGGAGGAGAAGGTACCGGGGTGGAGACAGAAAATGGGGAGAAGGGAGAGCTGGAGGGAGGCTGTTTGTTTGTTTGTCTTTAAAGCAAATATGGGAGTGAGAGCAGTTCACCGCCTAAGGCCCACCTGGGGTCTCAGGCCTTGTAGCTGCTTCACTAGGAAGAAGCCACTGTGTCTCTGGGTAGACATGTTCTGCCATCCAGGCACCCCAACCAGGCGAGGTCCAGGGCCAGCTATACTAGAGCATCTGCTGTCAGGTACTACCTGGATTGAATTGCTCTTGCATTTGGACAGCTCCTGCCTTTGGTGCCTAAATCTGGTAGGATAAGGAGGTACAATCCCCATTACATTAGGTCATATATTAAAGTGCCAGCTGTAACTCAGGAATGCTCCCATTCAGGTGGAGCCTGGGGACAAATGGTGAAAAGACTGAGAAGAAAAAAAAAAACCCAAACAAACAAAAAACAAAACAAAACAACAAAAACAAAAAACTAAGTGTGCTCGAGGATCAGAAAGGCTAGTACCTTGGCCCAAGAAAGAGGCTGGGGTGGGGGTGGGTGAGGGCTGTATTGGGAACATGTGCAGCCAAGGAGGAAGCATAGGTCTGTAAACAGCAGATGTGGGCCAGTACTGAGTGACAGGCATGCACTGAGTGGACAGTGTGGGCCAGCCACTATCTAAAGCACTGAGTTGCCACTCAGAACTGCATCAGCAGAAGGGACCACTTCTGCTGGCCCGTCAGCTGGTGTGCTGGCGGAAGCAGTGCGTGAAGAGAACGGCCCAGAGCTTCCATGTGTGTGTCAGGGTGCAGCCTAAACAGCATCTATCTAGACAGAATCTTACTTCACCCAAAACTCTAGGACGGATGAAATGCAAGCACCCAGGTCCTTGGACAGGAGTTCCTGCCTACCTGGCTTGAGTAGCTGGTCTGTCCCTTTGGGGTAGGATGGTCAGGTACATACTTATCTTCCAGAGTACCCATCCTGGATGTAACAATGATTGGACTCTTGTTTATTGACTTCTCAACATTATGAAAAAAAAAAAAATGATCCTCTCATGCCCATTGAATATAGATATACATACACACATATACATACATACATACATACATACATACATATACACATACATACATATACATACACATACACACATATGTGTGCATGCAATTTAAGATGAAATATTGACAATTTAAAAGAAACAATAACTAACTTCACTTCCTTAATTTTTAAAATCACCTATGGGTTACAGACTATGAAACTTGACTTGTTTTAATAGATTGTCCTAGACCAGTGATTCTCAAAGGCAATAAAAACCCAACAGTTTCGGATTACCTGTGAACTTATTAGAAATGCAGATTCTTGTGCCCTGCCTAGTTCTGTGGGAAGAAGCTCGGCACTGTTTTATCAAGTCCTAGGGCACACCAAAGTTTGAGAACCATTGCACTTGGCTTCACCACTTGTGCTGACCAGTCCCTTTTCTGTCACTTTGACATAATACCTAAATTAAATAAAGGAGGAAATTAAGGCCCAAACCACACCAGCATAACCCACCCCCACCTATCCTCACCCTTGCTGCCTGATGGGCGTGTTGCAGGTTGTTTGCCTGGAACCTCCCTCTGATGACAAAAGTGCAGTGCAGATACTTCATCAGACTGCTGCTAGGCTTTCCTTTCCATTTTTAGACAACAATTATTTCTCTTTTGCGTAGTTCAGTATAATAAATGTAGGTCTTTCCACTAGATGAATCGTAGAACACTGACCTGTGTTTAAACTGGCTGCCATGTACACAGACTACAGCTGAATGGGAAAGATGCTTCTGGGGGAGTTCTAACTGATGCCTGAGTTATGAGTGATGCGACAAGTGGAGCCGTGAGGATAGCTAATGTGAAGTATCATACTTTACAGCAATTCAGTCTTTGATTCACCGATTAAGTGAATCAGACAGAGACAGAAACTATGATTTGGTGGAGGTAGCTAACCACCCAGATGGCCATTGTCTGAGAATCAGCTGGTTGCAAATTTTCAGTTTCCTAATAGTCCCTCAAATATAGGAAGGACTCAAACATCTGGCAAGATTGGTTCATCCACAACTGTCCTTACAAATCCTGCAGCATTTGAAGAGGCACCTGTTTCTATTCCAAAGCCACAGCTGGGCTCTGCAGGAGGCATGCATGCTCCATTGAAGTACTATTCATTCCTTAAATAAAAAAGTTGGGTTGCTAAACTAAAGATATTCTAAGAGTTCCCTAAAGCTCTATGAACATGTGTGCATGCGCGCGCGCGCGCGCACACACACACACACACACAGAGAGAGAGAGAGAGAGAGAGAGAGAGAGAGAGAGAGAGAGAGAGAGAGAGAGAGAGAGATACTGTTAGAATGAGTTAAATGCAGAGGTGGATTTAGGTAAGATATGTAGGAATCTATTTTGATTCCATAACCTATGTGTTTGCTTACTACCCTATAAAGCATTCCAAGTATGTGAATTTTGTTTGGTTAATTTAGGAAAATATATATCTTATCCTATGCAGTTAATATGGATTTTCTCCTAAAGTTTGCTCCTGCCTCCAACTTACTGAGAGCTGGGTGTGTGATGGTGGCATTCTTGTCCTTACCTGGTTTTGGTCACCTTTTTATGCCATCATGTGAGAGAGCATTTTATTTGCTCTAAAATGGGAATGGTAGTACCTGCTCTCTAGGGGTGAGAAAGGAAATATGAAAACATCTTAGAACAGGGCTTAGTATATAAGTAAATGATATGCATCATCAACTTTATTTGTGGACAAGGAAATCACAGCTGGAGTGTTATTCATTTTTCAAAGTCACTCTGCAAACGTGGAACCAGTGCTTAAATCCAGTGCTCTTCCTGTCTGCATCTATTGCCACGTGACTCAGAAATTGCCCACTGTCAGGCCTCATCACATTTCCACAGGGCACCTGGTGTGCTTGAATTGCATGGCCATATCCATTTCCTGTCTGGATCTTTGTCTTCTTCCCAAAGGGCTAGTTAGCACAGTGCACAATGCCTGTGGATCCTTGGTGAGATCCCTTCAGTTTTGTGTGCCTCTACATTTAATATTAGAGCCTATTGCTAGCAAAAATAAATAAATAAATAACAGGCCTTGCTTTGTAAATGTAAGAATCCATGGTTACACCATGTACAGGTGAGTGCTCGAGAGTATTTTCTTTTATGCATTCTTGTGGAAAATTCCCTGAAGGGCCCTCTTCTGACTGCTAAGAAATTCATGTGACACTGTCACTGTTGCCAGCCATCCCAGCTCCAAAGGAAATTCTAACTGGTATGCCCAGTTCTACCTCAGTTGTGGAGAAAATATTCTCTTGAAGGTACACTCCTCTCCCGACCTCCATTCAGGGGGGTGAAGCATGGGCTCTCGAGTGAAAGGAGACCTGCAGGGAGTAGAAATGCCATGCTGGAGCTCAGCAATGAGTTCCTTCCACGCTGTTCCCCTGCCCCAAGGCGGCTTGTCCCCAGTTCCTGCTGTTTTGTCTGTTCCTTCTCCTTCCCAGACATCTTACTGCGGTCTGGGCTTCTATCCCCAACCCCAACTGATGATCAAAGCCACAGAAGAAGCAGCTGGCGTGAGAACATATTTTAGCTCACACTTAGATCAACAGTGTCTCAGATTCATTGTTTCAAACTTTTCGAAAGTTGGACCAAAAACCAAAAATGACACTGAATGCTAGGGAGAAGCAAAGAAAATGGAAATGTGCAAAAAGTCAGCAGTTGCGTTCATGTGATGGGGAAACGATGCTGGTGTTGATCAATGTCTGTCACTGTTTTCAGTAGGAGTCTTCATAGTTGGAGATTTATAACTCAAAGACTCGATATTTCCCCTCCAGTCTGATATGTCTACACGTACATCTCTCCTTCTCCCTGCTTCACTGACTAAACAAACAAATGTGCCACCTGCTATCTGTTTCTATAAATAATGGGGTGGTCATTTGAAAATTTATTTAGGCTGAGGTGCATCAGTTACCTCTTCTGAGTCATCAATCTTTGCAACAAGGCTTGTTGTAAGCAGGATAACTGCAATTCATGTCATTGAGATTTAAGTGTGTGTCAATAAAATTCTAAATGAGACTATAACTAGTGACCATCCGCAGATGCAGTGTTGGCAGCACCCGATGCACTCAGTGAGCACCTTACCACTGGAAAATGGCATCCTCAGTGAGTACCTTACCACTGGAAACTGACATCCTCAGTGAGTACCTTACCACTGGAAACTGACATCCTCAGTGAGTACCTTACCACTGGAAACTGACATCCTCAGTGAGTACCTTACCACTGGAAACTGACATCCTCAGTGAGTACCTTACCACTGGAAACTGACATCCTCAGTGAGTACCTTACCACTGGAAGCTGACACTCAGTAAGTACCTTACCAGTGGAAACTGACATCCTCAGTGAGTACCTAACCACTGGAAAATGACATCCTCAGAGAGTACCTTACCACTGGAAACTGACATTCTCAGTGAGCACCTTACCACTGGAAACTGACATCCTCAGTGAGTACCTTACCATTGGAAAATGACACTCAGTAAGTACCTTACCACTGGAAACTGACATTCTCAGTGAGTACCTTACCACTGGAAAATGACATACAAGTAAGTTGTACCTCATTAGAAGCTGACATAGTAAGTACTTTATCGTTGTAAAATATTTTATTGAGTGGCCATTTAATGCTTCTCAGAATACCTTGGAAATAAACCCATTATGATTTTTATAATTTAAATTTCATCAATCACTTGGAGCACAGTAAAGAATTATAAGTGTCTTTTAAGTGTGAGATGTTTGACTAGTATTTAACCACACTGATAATAATTTGGATCTTAAGTTTAAAATGCTTAAAGCATCTTTGTATTTAAAAAAAAATTAAGCCTAGATACATTTTGTAAACTCCTTTCTTTTCCTTTGCCTGCCCCCTCCAATCACCCCTGCCTTCAGAATTTAAGTTTATATTAAGGATTTAATGAAAAGGAATTTTGGGGGGAAAAAGATGATGTCATACAAAGCTTTGTACCAGAGAGGAAGTGTGTAGGCTATGACTGGTTGAACTCTTGTTTTCTATGCATTGGGGACAACGTGTAAATGTGTGTAGAAGGCACAGGCATAGCAGGGATACTACTGTACTAAAATTGTCTGCTTGTAGACAGTAAATATTATTTTACTCAAATCAGATATTCTTGTGAATATAGAAAAGGGCAAGACCTCTTCTCCTCCTCCATGCTGTGGGAGCTCCATGATGGACATTCATAGGTGGGAGTGGTGCAGGGCAGGTGGTGTGGGCTGTCTCTTGTGAAGTGCAAGCTCAATATCATAGTGTTCGTCAGCATCAAGTGATGACGACAGAGACAGCTAAAACAGGCGACTGTCAGGGGCACAAGACACGGTGCTGGGAAGCTTCTAGAGACAAATGGGTTTTGAAGCAGGTAGGAAACTTAGCAATCAGATATCCAGTGTCCATAGACCTGTATGGCCATGAAGGAAAGTATTTTCTGCAGGAACCCCAGATACTTCCTGAGGATTTTCAGTGATAGCAAACTTGCTTCTTTTCAACCATGAGGGTTTTCAGGGATAGCCCTGATCATCAGAGGGCTTCCTTGACATAGTTGCACCTCATAGTCCCAACACTAATTGGCTGTGTTCTATCCTCCATCCAGAAGTATCTCCCTTCCATTAATGCTATCTACAAATGTAATGACTGTTGGCCAACAAATCACATACAGAATTTTAACCATTTTGAGCATGTGGTCAACTACACATCTTAAATAAAGTTAATCAGAGCTGTGAAAATCTATCTCTTTTAGTGTTTATTTGTAGAGTGGATTATCTTAACTTTATATTTAAAGTAATTTCCTTCTAAATATTTTTTTTGAGTGGTTAATCTTCCTTGTCAACCTGATTGGATTTGGAGTAACCTAGGAGTTGCTAACATTCAAGAGAATTTTAGCTGAAACAAGATGACCGTCACCATGAGCAGCTGTGGTCCTAGACGGGGAAAAAAGACTCAGCAGGCTGAGCACAGCATTCATCTCTCTGTTTCCCGACCGTGGGTGCAGTGCGGTCAGCTGCCTTCTACTCCTGCCATTATGCATTTCCTGCCATGATGAACTGTATACACTGAACTGTAAGCCAAAGTCAGCACTTCCTCCTTTAAGTTACCTTTGTGGAGTATTTGGTCATAGCGATGGAAAAGATAACTGCTTTTGTCAGGTTGCAGACTATCTAGGATTTTTTTAATTTAAATTGCATCATTCGAAATATGAAATATGTCCCATTTTTATTCCTAGGTCTTCATTCAAGTGGATAAAAATTATTTACTTAAAATAAAATACTAACAACACCTTCAAGATAGTAAGTGGAAATATTTTTTGTGAGGTTTATTGGAGGGCTGCAGAGATTTTTGAGAGAAATCTCAGTGTACAGCTCAGGCTGGCCTGAAACAAAAGATCTTCTCATCTCAGCCTCTTGAGTGTCAAGATCACAAGTATGGGCTCCTGTGCCTCACCTAATAGTCTGTCATCCTTATGACTTGAGAGCATGTTCCCTTTCAGTGTTGGCCGTGTATTTTTATACATGCTCATGAACTATTCTTTAATATTTGACTTTCAAAGTCTGCCAAGTATTCCATGAGAAGGTCACAAGGTAGTTGGACAGGAAGTCTAATTCCTCTTAATAAATTGAACATTATTCATTAATCCCAAATTTCGGGGAAGTCTCTTCCATTCATATAATTTGCAGAAGTTTCTGCTAGCCCTCATTTCTAGTTCTTTTATAAGTACAGGGAGATTTGAATTCATGTAAAGCAGCCAACAGTTTATTAACTTAATGAAATGGTGTTAACATCTGACTTTCATTTATCTTAATTGCATTTTATTCCCTTTCTAATTTTGAGTATTCGTTTAAAAAACCTAACTGATATGAGTTCATAAACCTTCAGCTATGACTTATTTTTCTCCATTTTTCCTTCTTGGGGTGCATGTAAGAACTGTGCTGACTTCCTGTATCATGGACAATTCTATCCATTCTATCCCCTTGGAGGGTCTCTGCCACTCATTTGTGTTTCACATGGACTCCAGGTACACACTTCTGGTGCTTTCTTGTCTTTCCCGAGGGAGGTCAGCTGTGCAGACATTCTGCCCTCTGCTGATTCTTCGGATTCAGAGAGATTGTATGGAACCCTGTAAGTAGAAGTGTGTGTGTGTGTGTGTGTGTGTGTGTGTGTGTGTGTGTGTGTGTGTATGTGTGTGTGTGACACAGAGAGAGAGTGAATGAGTGTGAATATGTGTGAATGTGTGTGCATGTATGTGAATGTGAATGTGTGTGTGTGTGAGAGAGAGAGAGAGAGAGAGAGAGAATGAGTGTGAATATGTGTGAATGTGTGTGCATGTATGTGAATGTGTGTGTGTGTGTGTGTGTGTGTGTGTGTGTGTGTGTGTGTTTCATTAGGAGCTGGATTCTCTTTTTTCCAGGTCCCAACTGATTCATTTATTTATTTAATGAAGAAAAATTTTTTAATTCATTTTACATACCCATCAAAGATCCTCCCTCTTCCCTCCTCCCGCCCCTCCAGCTTCCCCCTCCCAACCCACCCCCTATTCTCTCCTACAAGAAGGTAAGACCTCCCATGGGGAGGTACATTTAGTAGAGGCAGGTCCAAGCCCCTCCTCCTGCCTCAAGGCTGTGCAAGGTGTCCCATCATAGTGGGCTCCAAAAAGCCAGCTCATGCACCAGGGATGGATTCTGATCCTACTGTCAGGGGGCCCTTAAGCAGATCAAGCTGCACAACTGTCTTCTTAAGGAAAAGCCTTGGCCTGAATGTGGCACTTTTAACTATTATTTGTGTCACTCTGGGAACTTTACTTTTGTAAGTTTTCCTAAGCATACATCTTACATCTGTAATGTGAGAATTATTACTTCTGCATCGAAGACCTTGAGACAATGTATGTGAAAGTACTCTAGGCAGCTCCTCACACTAGCCATGCTCTGTTCAGGAACAGCAGACAGCTCTCTATCCTGTAGTTTGGTGGTTAATACATGAATGCGCCAGTTGAAACTGATCTCCTTCTATCCAGTGCTCCTTGTTTGGCATTGTCTGAACTCCCAGTGCCACTTTTTCTTTTCAGAGGGACCTGTGCCTCTCTCACTGTTTTCTCTCCACCCGTCCCACCCATCCCAGGTGCAGTGTTACTTCAGTCATGGCCTCGTGTCTTTCCTCACCTGCCAAGACTGGTGTGTGTCTGAGGCGTTTTAGTGATTTCAGTTCCACCGAGAGTTATTGAGAACCTCTTTTCTTCAGGTCGATCATAGTGGAGCTCTGTGAAGAGCATGGGGGTTTGGTGGTTTTGTTGTAGTAGAGTGTTGAGAGCAGGCTGTGACCTGCTCTAAGTTACTCCACATTTGTACAGCCTGAGTATATGATATCCATCAGGGATCCATAGGCATAGGGTGATGAAAAAGGGCCTCACTGCATAAATAAAAACCCTTATGAGTTTGGATATCTTCACTGACATAGACTGTTGGGCAGAAGTACAAGAGGCAGACTTACAGATGTACCAAGAGTTAACCTTGTTCTCTCCAAAAATAGATGGCTGGAACAAAATCTTTTTACCTTATTAAGGTAACTGTACCATATGTTTTTTTTTAATGTAAGGACAAAATTTATATGATCATCTTAATAGATGTAGAAAAAGCCTTTGACAGAATCAAACATCCCCTTAAGATCAAAGTCCTTAAGAGGCTAGAAATGGAAGTAACACACCTGAACACAGTAAAAGCTATATGTTATAAATGTATGGCCAGTATCATGCAAATGAAGAAAAAGTTGAAGCATTTCCACAAAGATTAGGACAAGACTTCTATTGAGATGATCCTGTGCTTTTTGTCTGCACATCTGTTTATGTAAGGAATTATATTTGTGTTCAACACAGTGCTTTAAATCTTAGCTGGACAATAAACCAAGAGAAGGAAATAATAGACAAAAAGGAGAAGAAATTGAAATATCCTTATTTGCAGACTTTGTGATTCGAATAATAGACCGTAAACATGCCACTGAAAACATTTAGAACTGATAAACCTCCTGCAAAGTCAACAGACTGAAATCAGTAGCCTTCCTATACACCAATAACATACTGAAAAAGAAATCTGTAAAACAATGCCATTCACAATGGCCACACAGACACAGACACACAAAGACACAGACAGACACACACACAAGCACACAAACACACACAAATACACACAGAGAGACACACAGGCACACACACACACACACACACCTCTGAAATAAAGATAACTAAGGAAATTAAAGAACTCTACAATAAAAATTTTAAGCTGCTGAAGTAAGAATTTGAGGAAGATACAAGAAGGTAGAAAGATGTCCCACACTCATGGATTGAATTGATATTGTAAAAATAGCCATCCTTCCAGAAATAATCCACAGATTCAATATGATTCCAATGAAAATTGCAGTTATTCTCTATGGATACAGAAAATAACAATCTCAAATTTTATGCAGATCCACCAAAGCCCATGGATCAACAAACAATTCTGAGCAAAAGAACAGTGCAGGACGTATCTCCATACCGGATTTCCAAATACTAGAGTTATAGTAGTACAAACAGCAGGGCACTGGCAGGTCACCAGACACACAGATTGGTGGAACAGAAGACTCAGATCAAACTCCACACAACTACCGCTACTTGATTTTTGAAAAGATGACAAAAATATGCCTTGGAAAAAAGAGCCCTTTCAACAAACAGTGCTGGGAAACCTGGATTTTAACATGTGGCCAAATGAAACTAGAACCTATCCTTCGCCATCCATGAAACTGAACTCCAGCTGGAGCAAGGACCTCAAAGCAAGACCTGATACCATGAAAGTGCACAAGATAAAAGTAGGAATCGTGTCGACTTACAGGTTTCAGTAAGGACTTTCTGAGCAAGACTCCAGGGCACAGGAAATAAGACCCAGTAATTAACAAATGGGATCTCATGAAATAAAAAAGCTCTGGACAGCAAAGGAGACTTGTCCACTTAGCGAAAAGGCAGCACACACGATAAGAAAGCAACCCTTTGCCAGTTAGTTGAACACCTGACAGAGAAATGGTGGTGTTGCTGTTATCAGGATAACTCGCTACTCGCTGATTACACTGGAGACCCACTCCATAGGCGAGAATCCATGCTTGGATCTGCTCCCCCTGGATCTGGTCCTGACCTCCATCCCTGCAGCCTCTACGGCCCTACATTCAGCATTGGGTACTTCACTTGGTGCTGATGCTCAGCTCAACTCTCACTCTGCAACTTGAATCTGATGATGTCTCCAGCCAACTCCCAGTAAGATTTGCAATTTGATCTGTCCAGAGATTCCCTTCATATCCATGTCAGCTTCTCACTTCTGCTTCTCAGAAAGACCTCACTGGAACGCCATGGACTCTTTCTGAAGACTAATTCTTGAAGGCATGCTTTAACCTATGTATGTGTGGACAGCTAGGGATGCAGTAGGTGGGTAGATAGATGATAAACATGATAAAAGTGAGTAGATAAACTTGTTTGCTGAGTAGTGTGCAAAAAGGTTTGGAGGAAAAACTTCCTCAGGTTTATGATACAGTTTGTTTCCTGTTAAGTTTATTGAAGTATTGAAATATTGCATCCCTGGAATAAGCCCTACTTTATTATCAAACACAATTTCTCCCATTCTTTGCCGAGCTGATTCAGTAATATTTTTAGGGGTCTTCTATTTATATTCTAGAGGAATATTGATTGGTTTGTATTTTTCTTTCCTGAGCTCTGAATAGTTCTGGTATTAGTTAATAGCTCAATAAAATGAAGTGGGGACTTTTTTCTTTTTTTTCTAGAAGAGCTTGCTTTTAGAAGAGTTGGGGTGAACTCTCCTTTAAGCATTGGCTACAGTGCTTACAGTCAGAAACAAACTGGCTCTTAGGATTTCTTTTTTGCCACAACTTTAACATTACAAATTCAGTTTTCTTCTTAATGCACAGAGGGATTTCAAATAATTTAATCCTGTAGAATCATTGTGATATCATCTATCCTTTCATGACTACAAGGTCTGTACTAGTACCCATTTTCTTTGTAGTATTACCAGCATAGTTGGCTAGCTTTTCTCTTGGTTTGTTATCCTTGCTACAGCTTTGTTGGCCCCATGGAGCCAGTCTTACCAGGAATCTTAGCTTTGTTGTATTAACTTTCTCAATCGCCTTAATGCATTCAATTTTGTTGATTTTTGCTCTGATTTTAATATTCCCTCTTTTATTTCTTTGATCTTCTATTTTGTTGGGCACAAACACTATTACCATGAGATGCTGCCTCCTTTTTGATGGAGGCAGTTAGTGTTGCAAGCTTCACTCAGCACCAATTTACCTTCTACCCATGAGTTTTATTATGTCTGATTTTCCCTTTCACTCAGTTCAATTTGTCTTCTGATTTTCCTCGAAGCTTCTTCTTTGACCTACAGATTGTTTATAAGTGTGCTGCTTAGCTTCCAAGTGGTTAGAGATACCTCTATTTTCGTTCTGCTATTGATCCCCTTGATATCAGTTCAGCACAGAGAGAAGAATGCCAGAAAAGCAATTTGAAAAAAAAAAAGTCAACACCCATTCTTGACAGAAACGCTCAGAGAAGGGAGTAGAAGGAACCTACTCAAGTTGACCTTAAAAATGCTACCAGTGATGCTGATGTTGACTCTGACAGGTTGAGTTTGTTTTCACTTAAGACTGGGGAGAAATCAAGGATGTTTGCCCTAAACACTCTTACTCACCGTTATCCTGGGATTTATTTAAATAGTCATCAAGATGGTTTGGTAGTATTGTCAGGCATATAGACCACTGAAACATAATTGAAAGTACAGAGATAGGCCCACATATATGTACTCAATGTGTTTCAACAGAGCACAAAGACAATTTATTGGAGAAAAAAATGAAACCCTTTACAAGTGTTGTCAGAGAAAGTAGATATCTCTACACAAAAGAAAGAACACATACACAAACACAGATTGCCTAACACACCCCAAAGCAAAAGTAATCAGGCTTAATCCGCAGTATATATCACATATAAAAATTCACTCTAAATGAGTCCTAAGCCGAGTTCAAAACAGGAAATATTTATAAATTTTCTTCCCTAAAAATTAAAAACGTCTGCTCTCTAAAAAACAAATGAAGAAAAAGGCCATGTGTTTGATAAGGAATTTCAATTAGAGTCATATAGAAGCAGGTTCTCTAATCAGGGGAGCCAAAATCCAATTAAATCAGCAAACTATTTGAATAAACTGTAGTTCACTCTAAAAGATCTACTGACTGACAACAGGGCCATAGAAAGACACTTAACATCTGTCCTGTCTTCAACCTGCCCCTCCACTAAGAAACTGGAAGAATTATAAGGGTCTTCAGGGCTCCTGCAAATGACTGAGGGACTTGTCTCTACTATTCACTTTGACTTTCATCAATACAGACTGCTGCAGAATTCACAACTGTGCCTTATACTACAGTTACCTTGGAGACGATCTGTTTGCTGTCCTTTATGCATTCAAGAGGCTTAGAGTCCTACTGAGTGTCACAGGGCTCCATGGGCGCCAACCCAAGGCCCTCTGCTGTGTTTTATCATTTTGTGTCCTGCATAAAAACAGGCTCTATGCAGAGGCAATACCCAGTAACTTCTATATCAGTTGTGATACACAAAACCTTGAAGAACCTCTTTGGGAAAGGGCAGCCACTCTTTGCAGAGCATTGCTCCCACACTTTGTTGACATTTTCTTTAGGACAAAGCACACGGAGCCTCTGAATGGCATGTGCTACTGTCACAAAACGTCACATTTGATATCATGCTGTCCTCTATGGCTCAACTCAAGCTTCATCTCTAGGCCTGTTGGGGATTTTTCACAGAATATTTCTAAATTCTCAGTCCAGGCTGGAGAGATGGCTTAGCAATGAAGAGCATTTGCTGCTCTTGCAGAGGACCTGGATTCTGTTCCCAGAACCCATATTGGTCAATCCACAACCACCTGTAACTCCAGTTCAAAGGGATCATCCCAGCCTCTGTGGGCACCTGCCACGCGCGCGCGTGCGCGCGCACGCACACACACACAAATACATAAATTTTAAATAAAATTTATTCAGTCCAGCCATTTCCTGCCATTAGTAAATAACAGGGTTAATGGAGACTCTCCTTGTGTCTTCTGTTTGACAGTGATTGAAGGCTACATTCTCAGAATTAATTCTTAGTATTCAAACCTGTCAGTCGCGATACAAGCGATCAGCTGTGCCTGTTTTCTCTTGGGGGCTGGTATTTTAACTAAGTTTTATGATCCGTGCTTCTCTAAATGTACCTGTTTCTCCCAAAGAATGAGTTGGACGAAGATGGGGATGGGATAAGAGGTGATGGTTGAGATTTCGTCATTATTCCCGAGCGGTCAGCTGGCGTGTAGTCTATTTGATTCTTAATGGAGGAGGTTTAGGATATAGTTCCTTAATGTCAGACACAATATAAAGGAAATATGTAGCTTCAAATAATATCAATAAATCCTAATTGTGCAAAATGTCCTGAGGCACGGTTCAGAGCACACACATAGACTCACAGCACAGAACTGCTGTTTTCAGTTTGAATCCTGGTCCTCTGACGATGCCATGAGTGGATATTGATTAGATGAGCAAGGGAAATCTTCTGCTTTGGAATCATCATCAAATAATTGATTTGGGTGATTGATTTAAGGTATATTTGTATTTAGAAATATCATGCTTAATTTTCTCTGTCAATTTTATCGATTTTCCCAGGTGGGGGTGGGGTGTCCAGACATCTTGCCAAACATTATTTTTGACATTCCTGGGTGAGATTAACATTGAAATCAGCCAACTGTATAAAAAATATTACCCACTTTACTGTGTTTGAGTCTTGCCCTATCAGTTGTAGCCCTAACTAGAACAAATTGCTTAACTGCCCTTAAGGCAGGATTTCTCATGCCTGATTGCCTTTGAGCTAAGGCAACAGCTTTTCCTGACTTCAGATCTGAACTAAAATATTAGTTAGACCTGCAGTCATTCTGACTGTAGCAATACCACCAACTCTTCTGGCTTTCCAGCTTATCAACTAGCCCTACATAATCCTGAGATTTGACAACCTTCCATAACTGTACAAGCCAGTTCCTTGTAATAAATTAGCCTGTCTCTTTCTCTGTCTCTATCATTGTCTCTCTGTCTCTGTCTCTGTTTCTGTGTATTTTTCTCTCTGTATGTCTCTGTCTCTGTTTGTCTCTGTCCATGTCTCTCTGTGTCTCCCTCTCTCTCTCAAACACACACACACACACACACACACACACACACACACACACACACACACACACACACAATTTCCCTTCTCTATGTTTCTCAGGAAAGGCACAATTCTACATTTCCTTAGTGTGAATATGCCTTCTAGACCCTGTAGAGAGATGAACATGGGTTAGATTTTCTGGTGTCATTGTTCCTGCTGAGCCCAACAATTTTAGCTTCTATGAAATTTGCTGTTTCAGGAACAGACCCATGAGTTTAAAAAAGCCCTGCTCTGACTAAAGCCTTGCCTCCATGCTGCTCCAGGAAAATGTCGCTGTTCAGAATAAAACTCAACACCCAGATGAGTAAATCTGAAAAATAGGACACATTTTCAATGCAAAAGGAGTTATACTATATGTCTAATCAAATTGATACCTCCCCCAATTCTACTTCTGAGAGTGAGCATTTATTCCTATATCAGTTTATAAGTAAAATAATACAAAACTGAGCATGGTTTGAAGCTCCCGAACTGACAAATCAGCTAGAGCCAGTTGGACAGTGCCAAATATTCTAGACAAAATATGTCAGAAGGTGTATTCTAAAATACATTAGAGAGAAAAATGTCCCATGTGGTAGATTTGTGTAAAAATGTCTATTGTAGATTTGTGGTAAATGGATGTCTGAAATGAGTGGGTCACAAAGGGGTTAAAGTCAGAAGGAAAAAGAAATCATGACTCTAAGAGTAGATTTGAAGTCACTGTGGGGGCACAAGAAAGTCATTGAAAGCTTATGTTCAGTGCTGAGTATCCTCCAGAGCCCCCAGACTGTGGAAGCCTAAGCTTTCAGAAGGACACCCATAAGAAATTCCAGCACAAGCCCTCAGGGAAAGCAGCCCCCACAAACAATTTGAATTCCTAGTTCAGTTAGATTTTTAGTTTATTCTCACGTCTTAGAATTGAAGACCACACATTTTCAAGTGGAAAACAATACTTGTCTATCCATTTTCCACACCATTTCTTATGCAATATCATTGTTCAAAAAGATGGACATAAGCAGAAGGGTTTCATAATGCCACAGGATGTTTGAAAAAGAATCTCCATATCGAGTGCAGTACAGCCTTTAGTGTTTATTACTCCCCAAATTGTGGGGTTTCATAGTTTCATCCAGTCATCATTTCTGTGTTAACATATAATAACTCACCCAAGATGACACCTACTTTGAGCTAAACTGACTCAAATCCTTTGCTAGGGTTGTAAACCCTGAGTTCAAAGAAGACTAACATATATCCTTTCTTGGACGGCTTGGAAGAACAGACTGAGAGTGGTAGAAGCCCATGGTTCCACTCCAGGAAGGAAGCCAGCATCTCAAAAGAGTAGTATAGAGTTGGATGGAGAGATAGCCATTGTTCAGTCTGAGGCCCTGAAGTCCAGCTGCTCTGTAGTGTGTGTTTAATTTTGTGAATCAAAAATCTCCCTTGGTCGCTGGGCGGTGGTGGTGCATGCAGCACACCTTTAATCCCAGCACTCGGGAGGCAGAGCCAGGTGGATCATTGTGAGTTCAAGGCCAGCCTGGACTACCAAGTGAGTTCCAGGAAAGGTGCAAAGCTACATAGAGAAACCCTGTCTTGAAAAAACCAAAAATAAACAAAAAAAAAAATCTCCCTTGGTTTCAGTTAGAGCTGGGATCACTACATGTAGTCAAAGGTGTCTGCCAATGTTTGATCGACGTCTGCAAGGGTTTTGTGTGTTTGTTTGTTTCTTGTCCTCTTTTTTTCCAGTGATAATACTTTGAGTTTGCAGTTAGGGATTGTCCCACTTCATTCTCAGTCCTGGCAAAGAAAACCTTGAGTGTCACAAACTCACTCTACCTAAGCCAGTTCAATGTCAGCCTTTTCAGCTGTGTGAGCCAATGCTCTGTGTTGATATTTTATCTGTGTACCCAAATAAAGCTTATCTGAGGATCAGAGGAAAAAGCCAGCCACTGTAGTAAACATAGAAGTCAGGCAGTGGTAGCACATGCCTTTAATACTAGCATTCAGGAGGTAGAGATCCATCTGGATCTCTGAGTTCAAGGCCACACTGGGAACAGAGCCAGGCATGGTGGCACATGCCTTTAATTCCAACACTAGTTAACCATAAAGGTCTGGATGTCTGTACAGACATACAGGAAGTGGCAGAGTTGGGCAGAAAGAGGAAGTGATGTAGCTGGGCACAGAGAGGAAATGAGATGGCAGGGACAGAAAGGCATATAGGCGTGGGTATACAGGAAGTAGGTCTCTTTGGAGGCTGAGGAGCCAGTAAGGTGGGCTTGGCTGTGGCTTGTCCTATTCCTCTGATCTCTTGGTTTTCACCCCAATATCTAGCTCCGGGTTTTTGTTCTTTTTTTTTTTTAATTAATAAGATCGTTTAGCAATTCGTCTTCCAGTGCACTCCTTTTCTAACCTTGAACTGACTTGTTTTTCTGTACTCGCAACTAAGTCTCTCACTTAATAATGTCGTCCAAACTACTCCTGTTGTATTCAATGTTGCTGAAGAGAAAAACCACATGGCATCTTTATACTTCATATAAAAATTTAGGAATTTTCTTATTCTTGCTAAGCCTCAAATTAAACCATTGCAAGGTAGAAAAAAAGATTTAAATACATTGTAGTTCAACAGGAAATATTTTTGATTGGTGTTTTCTCAGAGATGCTTTGTGAAGGTTAGTTTTTGTCTACTTGACACAAACTATTTACCTGGGAAGAGGGAACCTCGATTGTGAAATTGCCTCCACCAAATTGGCCTGTAGGCATGTGTCTTAGAGCTTACTATTGCTGTGAAGAGACACCATGACCACAGCAACTCTTATAAAGAAAACATTTAATTCAGGTGGCTTACAGTTGTAGAGGTTCAGTCTATTATGATCATGAAGGGGAGCATGGCCTCATGCAGGCAGACATGGTGCTGGAGCTGAGAGTGCTACACCTTGCAGGCAACAGGAAGTTGACTGACTGCCACACTGAGGGAAGCTAGAGAGAAAGAGACCTCAAAGCCCGCCCCCCACAGTGACACACTTCCTCCAACAAGGCCATACCTCCTCATAGTGCCATGCTCTTTAGGGACCCTTTTCTTTCAAACCACCACAGTGTGTCTGTGGGCATTTTCTTGATTGGTTGGTGTGGGGAGGGTTGACCCCACTGTGTGCAATGCCAGCACCTTGGGCATGTGGTTCTTGGTTGATAAGAAAGTAAGCTGAGCAGCTGGGTGGTGTGGTAGATGCCTTTGATGCCAGCACTCAGGAGGCAGAGGTAGGCAGCTCTCTGAGTTCGAGGCCAGCCAAGTTTACAGAGCTAGTTCCAGGACAGCCTGGGATACACAGAGAAACTCTGTCTCTAACCATACCACTCAAAAAAGGCAGAAAAATGAATGAAAGCAAGTTGAGGTTGAGGAAGCTATGGAAGCAAAGCCATAAGGAATATTCTTCTGTAGTCTCTGCATTAGTTCCTGCCGTGGCTTCCCTTGATGGAGAATTATAACCTACGCAGGTTCTCTTGATGGAGAACTGTAGCCTACTGTAGGCTTTCCTTGATGAAGAATTGTAACTGTAAGTCTAACAAACCCTTTCCTCCCCAAGGTGCTTTTGCTCAATGTTTTTAATCACAGCAGTAATATGTGACTAGAACATGCTTTCCACCTTCCTCAACAAGAGCGTCAACAGTAAGCCACTTCCAATCACAGTGTGCTACCTAATGCATCCCTGGAAATCACAGCAGTAATATGTAACTAGAACATGCTTTCCACCTTCCTCAACAAGAGTGTCAACAGTAAGCCACTTCCAATCACAGTGTGCTACCTAATGCATCCCTGGAAAGGATAAAGTAATTATCAATTACATCATTTGTGTTAAAGGCATGAGTTATCTTACTGTCTATGCAAGGCAATAATTGGTGTTATTTTCTTTTATTTTCATTGATCTAACACTCTGTAATGAAGACTGAATATTCTCAGAAAATTTAGATGAAAAAATGAGACAATATTTCAGTTAAATGATGTGAATCTATTTTTGTTTTGTTTTGTTTTCAGGGCTTAAACAGTAATTATTTAAAAAGGAAAAAGAAAAGAAAAGTCTGTTTCAGAGAAATTTAGACAAACATTTGATTGACATTTTATCTTCTGAATATTTCCCTTACTCTAAAGTGCTATGCGTAAATATGCCCAGTACAGCAGAAGGAATAACTGATGAATATTTTAAGACCCAACAATTAGATTTTTCCTTGTTACAGCATAACTTCTTATTTTGATAGTTTAATGACAGAATGCTTCTTCACTTTTGGGATAATAACATTTTATTTTGTTGGACTGAACTCAATCTGCGTTCCTCTGATGCCTAGGATAACAGGACTTTTATTTTTTTAATTTTTATATAAATCATAAAGGATACATACATTTTGAATTTATGATATTTTTCAGAAATTATTTTTATTGTTTACTTCACATTTCCTACATGTCCTAAAATTATATGTACCACTATAATTCAAATTATCCGAACAGAAAATTCACCCTTTGACATGATACGTTTAAGAATGTATTTTTCTTAACAAAATAATGTAGCTTGCAAATGCTTTGTTATTTTGATGTGTGTCAAAGCAAAAGGTTAATAATTATAATGCCTTGTAATCCTATTTTCAAAACGATCTGTAGGAACTTATTATGTAAATAGATTTAGCCTGGCATTTTCTACATGGGGTGTTTCGCAAATAGAGTAACTTGGAGAATTTTGCTTTTAAAAGTTTTTTTTTTATTCTTTACTTACAAAATTTCCATCATGTTCAGATTAAAAATGGAAACACTAAGAATGTTGAAATAATGCAAATAATATGGAACTTTCTAGAGCAGCAGTTCTCAGCTTGTGGATCAAGACCCCTTTGGGAAACCCCTGTCTCCAACAATATTTATGACTTATAGCAGTAGCAAAATTATAGTTATAAAGCAGCAAAGAAAATAATTTTATGGTTGGGGGTCACCACAACATGAGGAACTGCATTAAAGGGTCCTATCATTAGAAAGGTTGAGAATCACTGCTCTAGAGGGATAAACCAGAGAAACAGAAACATAATTGGTATTATTAGTAGATAGAAGATTATGTTCAAATCTTAAATGGAAGATGGACGTTTATGGCATTAAAAAAAGTTTAGTCCAAGGGCTTTCATCACAGTTGCAGAAGGCAGAGTGTCTGTTTTGTCTTACCGCAGCGACATATTCAGTTCTGACCAACTTATTACCTGCAAGTTGCAGGCAAAATGGAAGGAGTTCAGAGATAAGTACCGGATATGACAAAGCACCTACACAGACAGATACAGCAAAAAGCCAGTGTCCAGTTTGGAAAGGGCTGGGTCACAGGAAGAAGCATATGGTGACATCAACATGTTTGACAAGAGTAGCTTCATTAGCGAGTGGAAAATCGAGCTCAGTGGGATTGTGGGAAGGACAAGACAGCAATTAAACATGGAGAACGAAACTTAGAAGTACACATTACAGACACATTGGCCTTCCCTATACCTGATGCCAAGTAAACAACTTCAACATGTACCCAGGACCAGAATCTTAGCTTCTTTCACTTGTGATAAAAGATTCTTTCATTGCAGTGAAGGATTTGCTTTATTTTACTCTCTGCTCAATTTTCAGAAGCATAAGCTCTTACTTTCTTCCAGGACCAGCTCCCACAAAGATTCTAAGAAATCATGCAAAGGACAGGCAATTTCTACCCCTTACCCCCTGAACAGACACACTTTCCTAGTTGGCTCAAGGACCTGTATGTGTTGATAACCCTGAAGAATAGGGCCAGCTCAGTTATGTTCCAAAGGTCATACTTGGCTATAGATTTTTGTGTACAATCATTTTGACCAAAACCAAGAAAGCTATCACAGCATTTGAATGTGTATTCATTTCATATCTTTGTTTAATTTATAAAAAAAGTATTTGAGGTAATTTTAACCTAAATTTAACCATTTTAAATACCTGAAGTATCACACTGTATTAATATGTGAGAGATTATAACCAAAATTTAGTTTTAAAATACTGGGAAAACAGTCCAGTAATAAATAGAATCATTTGCAGAGAAACAAAATAAAAAATGCAGTCAATTCTTTCTCTCAGTGATATGCACCCAGATAGGTAAGTTTCTCTGTTTGTCTTGGATCATGAACCCTTAGAGTTTCTTAGGAGTAAAATAGAAAAATTGTCCTAGTTTCATAAACGTCTTGGTCAAGGGGATGGGAAGGAGTAGGAAGACATGGGAGGAAATTAGTAAAGAGAAAAATTCTTGAGCCAATCATCACTCTCAGATGCCTACAGGAATGACACTTTGTCTAGTAGATTTTTATCCAAGAGATTTGTAGGAGACAAATATAAGAACTGACAGTTTAAAAACAGCCAGAGAGCTTTCTGGAAAAGTGAACTTTCCACTTAGGAATAAAGACTTCCTGGAACTATAGGATTCCTTATCTGTTGACTACAGCCTGCTTCAACCAGGGGAGGCATGACTTATTTCATAGGGTTTTAAACACTTCACTCACTTTAATGCATAAAAACTAATACGTGTGCTGAGTTAAACCAATGTTTCAAGCCAGCCAAATTCCTGTGCACAACAAAGGTGATAGAGTCAGCATCTTGTCATAGATGTCTGTTTTTATTTATAGATTATAAACCTTGTGTCCATAGAAGTGCATGATGGCAGTGGCTTTTACAAAACAGACATTCAAATATTATGGAGGATGCAAAGATGGTGACATCCGTCTCCTTTGTCCACAAAAGGCAGGGTCTTTTCCCAGAGTTTAAGCCAGTATATAAACCATGCCCCTTTCTCCTTTTACTTTCTGGACAAGACATATAAGTAAACAGAAACTCTTGTGTTATTAAATCTTGTGTTATTAACTCTGGGCTTTGGGGAAAATTTGGGGTCTGGTTTCATCAGGATCCCAACTGTTGAAATGTCTGACTATAAGTAAAGACAGGAATTTATATGTAGTCATCACAGCCTTTAAGAGAGTCAGTGGGGAAGTATTTAGGAGTAGGAGAGTATTCCCTGAGTTCTTCAAAGGAGTCAGGTTTCACCTCTGATTACTATAGCAAAAGGAGCAGAATGGTTTCACTGTATAGACAGCAAAGCCAGGGAGAGAAGGCATGCAGCTTATCTGGGAAGCAGCAGGAGAGGGGCTCCTGAGGCATGGAATACTTTCCCTGGAGCTAATGAGTGCATCAGGGTGCTTCCTACAGGCAGACACTAGCTCTGTTTTTGACCCAGGGTTAAAAACACAAGAGAAAATACATAAAAAAAATGTTTGCTGAATAAATTAAGGTTGATGAATGTGGTCATAGGAACAGTCATGACAACAGTTTTCAGCCTGAAGATGAATAGGAATCTGACTGAGGCTGTGGAATCAAAGTATGGACTCAGAAACAAAAGACAAGCATAGTGGCTAGTTTTATGAATCTTGTCTGTGCCATAACATATTATATGGTCAAGCACTAGCCTAGTTGTCTGTGTGAAAACATATTTACAAAGAAGATTGTTATGTACCTTTTTGTACACTGTGAAGATATGTCTTTGACAAGCCACTTTCTGATTGGTTTAAATAAAAGAGCTGACTGGCCAATAGCTAGAGAGGAAGAGGTTAGGCAGGAGAGCCAAGCTGAGAGGATGCTGGAAAGAAGGATTTAGTCATGGGGATTTACCAAGAGACTTGGAGAGAAGCAAGATGAACATGCCTTGCTGAAAAAAGGTGCCACTACATGGCAGAGCACAGATAAGAAATATGGGTTAATTTCAGATGTAAGATCTAGCTAGTAACAAGCCTAAGTTATCAGCTGAGTATTTATAATTAATAATAAGTTTCTGTGTGGTTATTTTGGGAGCTTGCTAGTGGTCCCAACAAAAGACTCCACCTACAGGAGATTAATATTTAAATCATTGAAATGTAGAATAAAAGATCATCACTTTCCATAATGTGCAGGCCTTATCTACTTGGTGGAAAGTTTTAAGAGAAAGACATGAAGTTCCATTAAGGACTTGCAGTACAACATGATCACTAGATTTCTAACCTACCACATGGGGGTCAACCAGTGAGCCAAATCACAGAATGCAGATTTTCCTATCTTGCTTCCTAGTTTGTTTTTCTATTTTCTATTTCATGGCTTTTTGTTTGTTTGCTTGCTTTTCTTTTCTTTTTTGTTCCTAATTTCTTTATCAACACTGAGGGTACTCTTGACCTTTTTTCTTCTCTTCTCTTCTTTCTTTCTTATATTTTTTCTTTTTCATTTTTTGAAACTGTGTTTCTCTGTATAACAGTCCTGGCTGTCCTAGAACTCATTCTGTAGACCAGGCTGGCCTCAAACTCACAGAGATCTGTCTGCCTCTGTATCCAAAGTGCTGGGATTAAAGGCATGCATCACTGTCACCACCGCCCAGCTCTATTTTTCTTTTATTGAAAATTGACTTTTTTTCCTGATTATGGTTTCCCTTCCACTAACTTCTACCCTCCCATCTGAATCAACACTCTTTTTGTCTCTCATTATGAAGCAAGCAGGCATCTGAAAAATAATAGTAAAATAAAATAAGATAAAATAAACTTGAGTAGGACAAAACAATCAAACAAACAAAAGAAAATGAGCCAATGAAAAAGCATGAGAAAAACATATAGGTACAAAGACACACAGGTATCCCATCAAAAGACAAAACCAAAAGCCATAATATATATGTAAAGGACTGTAAGTTAAAAAAGAAAAGAAAAGAAAATGCCCTGGGACACATAATGAGACAATCTCCAAAGATGTCACTGAGTTCGTTTTGTGTTGAGTATCTACTGCTAGGTATGGGACCTGCCCTTAAGAGTGGGCTGTATCTCCAGTCAGACTGTTGGCAAGAACTAATGTTTTATTTGTGAGTAGATATCAATTGGAGATGGCTTATGGATTAGGGAATGGGGTCATGTGTCCATTTTTCTACTCAGTGCTGGGACCCTATCTGATGCAGACCCTTGGAGGCCCTATGTGCGCTGCCACAGTCTCTATGAGTTCATATGTGCAATGGTCCTGCTGGGTTCCTCGGTGTCCTCCATCCCCTCTGGCTCTTATAATCTTTCAAAGTATTCCCTGAGTCCAGAGGGGAGAGATTTGATGGAGATATCCCATTAGGACTAACTGTTCTAAGATCTCTCACTCTTGGTACATTGTCCAGCTGGGGTTCTGTATTGTTCCCATCTATTGAACAAGAAAGCTTCTCTGATGATGGATGAGCAAGGCACTAGATCTATGAGTACAGTAGAATGTCATTAGGAGTCATTTTATGTTCAGCTATGTTCTTTTAGCAGAACACTAATATTTGGTTTTCCCTTAGGACACTGGCCTATATGGTTTCAGGTTCTTGGCCACTCGAGCAGTGTCAGGGGTGGGTTCCATCTCATGGAGTGGGCCTTAAATCCAATCAGATGTTGGTTGTTACTCTCACAAACTTTATGACACTCTTGCACTAGCTCATCTTCCAGGCAGGTAAGCATTGTAGATTGAAGAGTTGTTGCGGGGTTGGTGTTTTTTGATAATATGCAGAATGTCTTCCATGAACACTAGTCCACAGGGAGGAAGGCTTTAGGGAGGCACCAGCTCAACTTCTCTGCGTTCAATGAGTTGTGTAGGTGTTGTCTTCAGCAAAAGGGTATCATCATCAGTTTGTGTAGAGCAACCAATTAGCCTTGGCAAAGCCAGGCTCTTGACTCTTTTTTACTAGATCCCCATATAATATATAGCTGGTGACTTTGTGCAGTGGTGTGGTACATTAAAATTTTTAAAACTTTTTTGAGATTTATTTATCTAGGT